>NC_092208.1:93856096-93905350 GCF_043381705.1 Parasteatoda tepidariorum
ATATATATATATATATATATATATAACGGTAAGATCACAGTGGTGCATTGAAATTTTGCAAAATCATTTGCCTGAATAAAGTAAACGTTACAAGAGGATTAAGGGATAATTTAATTGAACATTTGCGGTGGTATTATAGGTTCATAATAAGTCAGCAGTCGTTAGTAAAGTCATTTTGTACATAATTATCATTCCTATCAGAAATAGTTTTTGTTGGATAAATATGATAATATTAGATGAATGGATAATGTGGAAAAAAAAATTATTTTTAAGAAAAAAGAAAGTGCAATTATGCTTAAAAATGTGAAAAATATCGTTTTGAATGTGATACATATCCATTGTCTATCTGTTTACGTGATTATGCACTGCCAAATGATCAGCATGATTCGTTGCTGTGTTGGCTAAGAGTATAACTAAGGCTTTGATGATTAAGAGTAGACATACCATCTGAAACGGTAAAAAACTTTGGCGTCTGATTTAAGACGTACGTCTTGAAACAAAAAAGGCTTCGATGGTTGAAAAGAGACATGAGATCTGAAACCGTAAAAAAAGCTTTGGTGTCTGAGAGTAGATATACTACCCGAAAAAAAAGGCTTTGATGGTTGAGAGTAGACATACCATCTGAAACGGTAAAAAAACTTTGGTGTCTGATAGTAGACATACCACCTGAAAAAAATACTTTGAAGGTTCAGACTAGACATAAAGCCCTGAAACGGTAAGAAAAAGCTTTGGTGGCTGAGATTAGACATACGATTTGCTGAAACGGTAAAATAAAAAGGCTTTGGTGGTTAGTAGGAGCAGATCTATGACTGAAACGGTAAAAATAAAAGGCTTTGGTGGTTAAGAGCAGATAAACGACTGAAACGGTAAAACATCTTTAGTGAGTGAAAGTAGATATACGATCGCAAATAGTAACCATGCCAAAGTAATGATTCAGTTTGAATAATTTATTTCAAGTTTTAGTTCATTGTCCGCAGAATTAAACAAGTCTCATTTTCAAATGTTTTACTAATGAAGGAATTCGAAGCTAAAAAAAATAATCACCTTTGGTAATTAATTTATTTGTATGTTTCTTTAAACTATATTTTAAAACTTTTTTTTCCTTTCAGTTATTCTCCAGGCTGCGTCACTGTTGATGTATCCATTGATTTTGGGATCCTCATTTGCCAAAATCCATTGTGGCCCCCTGTCCGAAATATACTATCCAGCGGGTTGTAGGATTGGCTGGGCCTACATAGCTGCCATTACATCCACTGTTCTGGCTTGCTACTGTCCTTTGCTGGCTCATTTCTCACATTACAACATTTTTAGTCCATGCCTATGGACAGAAATATGAAGAAAAGCAACAGTCTGAAAAAGGTAATTTTTATTAACATATTCAAAGTTTCTGTAGTTCAGTTTAAAAATCATCGGTACCTGCATTGGAGAAAGTACCGACCGAAATATTTTTTGCAACGTTCCTCTTCCATTCGACCTAAACTTTCAAACTAGATTAATAAATCAGTAAAGGTGGTTCAAAAATCTCACAAAACCTGGACATCTAGAACTCTAAAATATCATCCTCTTAGTAAGTTGTAAAAAATTGAAAAACTTCAAGCACTTAAAATTACTTAACACTTAATATTCGATTACTCAGGAACTATTCGACCAGTTTGGCTCAAATTTTGAGTTTTGCCGTAAAAAAATTACATTCTTTAAAAAGACGTCGAAAATTGTATACCTCACACGTCAAAATTTTTTTGACCATTCTTAAGTAAAAAAATAAAAATTAACGAAGATTTACGGAAATTTATATTTTGCTCGGAATCATCTTTGGATAAACAAATTTTTTAATTAAGTGTAAGAATGTTTCAATTCGCTTAAAAAGTTCTCGAGATACAGAAAAGGGCGCAAAAATAAAAACTAACACTAAGCCTCTCCCGGTTATGCTATATGGACCATATTTCCCAGATTGCGGAATACATTGTAGAATTCCGCAATCTACAATGCATCGAAACCAATTCGCCAATTACAGTAGAGCGCATATTACCGTCAGTGATACATATGAATTGAGAGTCATCAGTGAATGGCCATATTTTACGGTTTTTCTTAAACAAATTTTCCATTAATATTTCCTCCATGAGCTTGGCTTTTTAGCACATAGCTAATTTTATTTTACGTCAGTTAATACATATTACCAATATTAATTAATCATTATTGTCAATAATAATAAGCATATCTTTTACGGTTTCCCGAAACTCGAATAAGTATCTTTTCGCTTTATCATTGCTTTTCAGTTCAGAAGTTACTTTTTTTAATTTCAATTAATACATATTACCAAGATTAATTAAGCATCAATGTCGTCAATGATAGTATGACGATTTCTTACGGTTCTTCTAGACAAATAAATACCATTATTCCATTTTTTTTGCTTTCTAGTACTAGCTTATTTCTTTTATTTCGATATGCATATATTACCTTAAATAATTAAGCCCAATTGGAGTCGATTTTTTATGTTTCACTTAAACGAATTAGTACCGCTTTCACATTAATTTTGCTTTTGAATATATAAATATTTTTTTTTCTATTCCATTACTGTTTGTTTTAAATAAGTAATTTTTTAGAAACCCGTTTAAAAGAATTAATATAAACAAAATAAAATATCAGACAAACGATAAATTTGGTGACGTAGATCACGCATGTTAAAACGTTATGTTAACTGAATTTATCTGACATAGCAAATATAAAATAATTAAATATTTAAACTAGTGCAATAAACTATTTTTTTGATATGTAAGCTCGCAATTTTTTCTGATGTTATCTTTAAAATATGTGAAAAATTGAACTGTTAAATTTAAAACAATGGCTAACGCTTAAGCAGTCAGAAAATTCCATTTAGTTAGCAAATTCGATTCATCCCGCTTGTCATAGAATGTTATAATATCGACCGCGACCTTCCTCGTGCTTTGAACTATCTGTATGCCAAAATTCATAGCTGTCAGATAATTGCTTTAGGAGTCTATAAAGGACACGCACACAAACATTAACTTTTATATATATGGAAGATAATCAACACCTTCTATAAAAGAAAGAGACATGGCACGTATCTATTTGGTAATGAATATAAACTGCAGTAGAGGAAAGAAAGGTGTCGCCGAGTTCGGACTACTAAACTGCGCAGTAGTAGAAAGGGAGGAAATAAAAACAGTTTCACAACTTTCGGACTTTCGAAGGGTTACCAGAAACAATAAACTATTAATGTGACTTCTTTTCTAGGAGGTGTTGGTATAAGTAAGAGTTAAAAAAAGAGCTCTTCTATTTTGCCCCATAAAAAACGTTCTCATGCTGTCACCATCATAGTAACATGTTGAATGAATACTAGGAACTGATGCACGCAGTATGACTGTAGGTTCGTGTACAGAACACCTATAAGGGTTGTAATGAGACTTGAATTGTTCCTGTAATTTGTACAAGGTTTAATTCTTTTACAAAATCCAGAGGATCTTATGAATAAACCTGCATTTTTATTCCATTAACAAATAATTTTTTTTCAGGAGTGATTTATCTCAGTGATAACACCATTGAAGCTGGAAAACTCTGGCCCTCGAAATGAACTGACTTCTTCATCTATGTGACCAAATCTTGACACTTGAAAGTGTGTTTCTAGTCTACAGAAAATATATTTATTTAAAAACAAGCAAAACAAAATGTAACATTTTTCTGGCTGATTGTAAATAGTGTGTATACATTGAATCATGTGCTTAGTCCAAAACATATTGATGTGATATGCATACAATTTATGTGCAATATAAACCATGTAAATAAGAGAAAGCATTATTACTTCTATGCAGAAACAAAACTTGTTTACTTTATACTCCATAATTATTCGTGTTACATCGTACATGAACTAACTATATCATTTCAGTTTGACAAAATTACTTTTTTTAATCGATAGATCAAGAATAAAAATAGACATTTAAGGTACAAAATTTTACCATTTAATATTATAACAACAAAGTAAATGTCAGTCCAGTTTACACTAGTTTGTTTAAAAAAAATTAACGTACACGTTCATCACTTTATAAGTGCACACTGGCTATTCATTTGTGTTTTGTAATTACCACTCAAATTACATTGTACACTAATATAAAATTAAGTTTAAAAAATATACAACAGAGGTTTCAAATCAATTTTGAAATAATGCGAAATTAAAAACTATTTAAATCTAAAAAATAATTTCGAGGGAAGGCGGATTGAAAGCATCAAAGCGTTGGATTACTGCAGGAAGCAGATGTTAAAAAACAAATAATCTATATTAAGTGTGATGTATCATTATAAAATAATCAATACAGAACAGTAGATATGTGTCATTAAAGAACAACCTGCAAACAAATAAAAATAAAAATGGAGTATAACATGCAAATTAAAAAAAAAAATTTCTCGCGCTATAAAAATTTTTAGACTTTATACTTCTAGAAAAATACTTATTTAAAAATTTAAGATCTAATTTTTGAATTAAATACTAAAATTTAATTCTTGAACTTTAAAAATTTGATACTGAATTCGAAACATGTTACCCTTATAACTTTTCCAAAATAAGTCATACAAAGTACTAATTTCACAGGGTGTTCTGCGCTCACCACCTTTAATATACACTTTCAAAACTCTTGTCATAACAGTAAGCACATTTTGGGTTGAAAATTCATATTGAGAATTCAAATCAATCCCCGTGGTTTTATAATTAATAAATGTGTTGAATCATTTCAAGGATTATGTTTGTTCTACACGAAATTGCTTTTTTTAGTTAATTTACGTTAATTTTAAGATCATTAAAATGATGTGTCAAGTCAAAGAAAATCAGCATTTTCGAAATCTTCTTCTTTTGCTTCTAATTTACATTTGAAGACCATTAAAGCTGCTCGTAATATTTGCGCTGCGCATGAAGAGAAGACCATAGCTGAAAGGACAATTCGCGACTAGTATGCTAAGTTTAACAATGAAAATTTCGACTACAAAGACGCATCTCATTCTAAGTTTCCAATCAAGTTTAATAGAACGATTATATCAACCTTCTCACGAAATTTCGTGCCAAACAAGGCAACTGGAAGAGAATATATAAACACGGAAAATCCTGCTGAGTCCAATGAAGCTGAAACCAATTAATTAAAATTGCACTTAAATCTCTGTTAAATATCTTATAATTCAAATAATTTGGTTAAAATTGACAGAAAAGATAAATAGTAAAAAAGGTAGTACTGATATTTATGTTTCAAGAATTTAAAATTTCGAATATACTGAATTGCATGCATTACTTTTAAAATACTATCAAATAAATTTCTGTACTAGTATATAAACTTCTAAGTCACTTCTTTTTAATAATTTACCCTTTACAAAAAATGAGCTTGTTTAGAAACAGAACAATAAATATTTTAGGATATGCTGATACAATTGGTGCATTTTGTATTATAATGAAGTATATTTTAAATTATTAAGATTTCTTAAAATCTTTATATATTTTTCAAAGTAGAAATATGAGTATAGATTTTCATCCTTATTAGTAATGTTCTTATAGATTTGCCGATTAATATTTTGTACATATACTTCAATAACAAAAAAAATTGTACATTGTATATTAAATAAAATAATTTTTTTTAATTTGTTTAAATATTGTGAGAAAAATACAATAGGAGAAAAAAATTATAAATACTTAATGTAAAATATATCTATGTTTCAAAAAATGCATGTATAAGTTTCTGCATAGAACCTTTTGAATGAATATTAATTTAGGTCAATGTAAGTTAAAAATCTTTTACTTACCATTTCAATAATTTATGGTTATGAAATACAGTATAAAACACTGGTGTCTTTTTCTGCGCTGAAGGTAAAATCTTTCAAATGTGGACCACTTACAAACAATAATTCTACAAGTTTGCTCTTTTTTGCAGTAATTAAGGTCTGAGAAAAACTGTTATTTATCACTGAAATTTCTTTAATTTACAAAATTAATTATGGATAAATTTTTAAATAAAAAAAATTGTAAGGGTTTTTTTTAATTCGTATCTTCATAATTTTATTGCAAATATAATTCCAAATATAATTCCGATAACCAAACAACTTTCTTTTAGTTACTATTAGACTGTTTTTTTATAGTTAAAAAGTACCAAAAAACATTTTTGCATGTAATTAGAGCGTCAGAAAAAATATGTATAAAAACCATACCAGTGTCCCATCTGCTTCAAAGGGTTAACTGCTTTTCTTTAAATTTAATTTATACTTCTTTTTAAACATCTTATAAAAGCATCTAATTTAAAAATTTTACCACAGCTGTGAAACAAGTGCTGAAATTTTTTTCCAACAAATTTAAAAAATATCACTTTTTAATTCTAATGCAAATCCCTATGAAAAAATTTTATACAAATATTCTAAAAACTAATCCAAACTGACTTAGCACATTTTAATATTTTGGGATTCTGATTTAAGCACTTTATCACTTGAATAATCCTAAGAAACTAAGATAAAATATATGCTTTTCTTTTTTATATACTAATGGTTTTCAACAGTCAACCCAATTCTAAGTTTTCAATAATCAATGTACCACTCTTTAACTTTGTAATTTTAAAGTCAGCCCAGAAAGCTAGGGAACGCCTGGTTCAAGTATTAGGACAAACTAACCTTCGCGGTGGACATTTTCATCGCGGTTGCGTTACATGGAGAGGAAAACCACAAAACTTTCCACAGTTAGCTCGGCGGCAAGTGAATTCTAACCTATATTCCATTTTCCACAGACGATATTTTTTGTCAGTACCTGTGATCGGGGCGAGCCAGGAGCGAAATTCGTATCTACCAACCACCAATTTAAACTGAGTCACCTCATTGGGAGGCGAATGCTTTATGCCCTGTGCCACCATGACTCTGGAAATACATACTTGTTGATAATATAAAAAACTTCATTTGGCTCCAAAATTAAAGCGCGAAAAAAGGGCTCAAAAATAGTCGCCGAGTGTCTAGACTAGCCAGACGTGAAAACGTATTCAAGACAGTTCAGGAACACAAAAAAATTAATTGCTTTTTGTCAAAATACGTTTTATAAAATTCCGAAAATTCAGTGTATGCTATAGAAATTTCAGACTTTTGAAAACTATATTGAAATCTTCTAACCCAATTGCACTAAAATAACACTCGAAAACTTGTAAAAATCAAACACTTTCTAAAAAAGACACTTCTTGCATTTTTCCGCACCAATAGCTGTAAGTAGTATATTAAGATTAAGCTGTATTGGAATAGACGTTTTTCTTTAGGCTTTTAAAAAAAATAAAATTGAAAATTAATTAGGTGTACCCTTAAAAGGCCGTGGTACGAGTAGTTCGATACAATCTAAAAATAGTGTAAACAAATAAAAACTGCGGCGTGTCTCAAATCAGAAATATATTATGAAATTCTTTTTTGTTGCTCGACAATTAGGAAAAGTTTTTTTTTTTTTTTAAAGTATCGAACTTATAATAATCTCGCTGATGTTTGTTTATAAACATCTATAGGATCATTATAAACTTGATAAATGTTTTGCTATGTTTGCCACGAAAAGGACTTTTATGGGGAGAAATTTTTCTCCTGCAACTTTGAGTGTAACGATCTTCCTAATTCATTTTGTTAATGAATTACCAACAAATATATATATATATATGTATTGNATATATATATATATTGTATTAGTTTCTCTGCAATTTTATTGCCTAATTTTTAACTCATTACAAAAGAATCTATATTATCACTATGTATAATTTACTGTTTTAGTTTTTGAAAGTGTAACTGTTTTGCAAAAGTCTAGCAATTAGTTAACTGTCTGCTGAATGTGCACAAAACTTCATAGAACAGGGTTTTGGTGTTGCTTAGAATATAAAAAAAGTATGGGTCGCTAAGTTTATCTTATACAAGTCACAAATTTACTGTATTTTCAGTTTCGAATTTAAATCTCAAAACTAGATCTTTGGAGCAATTAATATGTTGTAATTATTGCAAGCATGTTAAAGCAGTTTTATTCTTCCTAACTCTGCCATCACTTTTTACATATGTTAAGCAGAATCACTATACAACCCTAGATAAAGAAAATTTTTGATAAGAAATAACAATCTTATAGAATAATTTTTCTTATGTAAATCATATTAAATTTAAACTCATTCACAAATAAACTCAACATAGTTTAAAATAAAAACGTGAGCTTTTTTTTACTGTAATGAAAAAGACACTGTCGCGTTATTTGTAAATTTCCTGAACGTGTTTCTATGATGTTTTGCCAATAAACTTTTTAAGAAAAGTGTTTCTCTTTCATTGTGTCATTTTTTCTTTCTGCTTTTCTTTTAAAATAATACAAACATAATGAAAAAAAATCTACTTAGTATTCTGACTATCATTTCTATAAAAATGTAAATTAATCTTAAGTAATTTGCATCAACTCACGAGTAAATCTTATTACTTGAAATTGGATTGCCTTATTTTACATCGAATTTCTTGTCCGCGTAGGAAAAAAATCGATATAAAACGCAACGAACACACTCTTATTTTCTTCAGAAAAGCTTATGAAGGATTATATTTTTCATCTAATTTACTCAAAGATAGAAACGAAATTAATTCGAGTATATAAATTTTTTTTTCTTAAAATTAAAATTCCCTTCGGGCGGTGCCACGTTTTTTTTTAAGTATGTATTTTCGTTATGCGTAATTGAATAAAATAAATAAAAAGATAAATAATTGAAAAAATTAATCATTTTGTAATTAGAAAAGAATTAAGTGTTTTTATTTGAAGAGATAGTATTATGTTTAAAGTGGTTTATGGAGTTAATGCTGCGTAAAGTAAGTTTTATTTATCATGAATTTAAGCAAATGGGTTTTTTTTAAATTATATACTTAGCTTCGATGCTAAAAGATAAAAATAGTCGATAAAAAGTTTCATTCATTGTTTTAAGAGTCTAAGTATTTTATATGACATAAGATATTAATTATGCTCAGCGAAGAAAATTAAAAAAGGTATATCCTGAATAAGTTTTAATCTAAAGTGACCAAACACTAAGATGCAAGTCTTAACAGGATGCTTTGCATTTCTTTCACCTAGGAAAATATAAAAACCACAGTTTAAGTGCCTTACACATAAAGCAAAGCTGTAATTTTAAACTGTATATGCCATCTTGCTGTAAAGAATAATCTGGTAAATATTTTAAAAGACATTAAACTTTTTTAAAAATTTCAAATTTGGCGACATTTTCCACCTGAAAAAAGTTTATCGAAATCAATGCCTTATTCCAATTTTTGGCAGATTATGAGCCTATATAATGCTACATTGAGGTAAGTTTTTAAATATGAAAAAATTAGACCACAAACGCTTTTTACTTTTTCAAAACTGTGGCACTTCTTCATAAGCGTTTTGAGCCATTTTCAGAATAAACATAGAGGGAGCTGGAAGGCGCGCTTAGATAGGCTAAGCTTGACTTAACAGTCATGAATAACTTTTGAAAACTCACATCAGTTATGAAAAGAACATATTATTCGCAAAAAACATCATTTTATACGACTACAGAGCCATTGAAAAAGAGACTTAAGAGTTGGAGAGTTAGATTTTACAACACCATCTGCTGAGGAGCATACTAATTATTACTTCCGAACTTTTTGTGAATAAATTTTAGTTTCCTAAGAAAATAAAATGGTTTAACTTTTCAAATCATTTGTTAATTTTGAGGGTAACCGATGGGGACAATGTTGAACATATGGTTCGTTATCAAAAAAACCTTCGAAAGTCTGATCCTCTTTATGCTAATTCTATTGTTTTTTTTTTTTTTTTTTTTTTTTTGCTAAAACTATTAAAACAAGAGACTAATTCTAAGCAAAAATATATTATGCTAAAGAACAACAAAACACTGCATGTGTATTTGGAGTCATTAGTGTTTCCTTTAAAAAATGAATAATAATCGTTAAAAAAATTAGAAAATGGAATAAAATTCCATGCGCATTTTTTTAAATAGCTTTACCCATTTTTCTTGGATGCGCATTTGGAGCTCTACCTATTTTCTTAAATATGCATTCTGGGCTGTGTTCATTTTCCTCAATAAGCATTTTGAACTATGCTCAGAATTAAAAAAATAAATAACCAACCAACTATTTATCATTTAATATGATAAAAAATATACTTTAAAAGAAATACTAATTTAAACTATGCCATTTTAAATGGAAAAATCCAAATGTGAAAGAAATCAGTCAAACTGATTCTCAGAAATAAAATTTCAATAAAATTGCAAAATTTGCTTAATTTGGGATAATGTTTAATTTCTATTGCATTCTTGGCTTCATGAAAATACTCTTTGTTTTGTGATTTAAGTGTTAAGTGGAGCAGAAATACTGTATGATTCTTAAAGCAAGTTACAGTTCACTCTGGATGTCTTTTAACGGACAGAAGCAAATTAATTATTTTTAAAAAAACATTTTAAAAACTGTATTTGTATCTGAAATATATTTTAACTAACATAATGAAACGAGTTTGTTTAAATTTACAAAAACTTTACGATAGTTACGGTAAATAAAAACTTCACGTGAAAATGTGATTAGATTTTAGATGACTATTTTAGGTCCGACTCTCATCAACGATATTGTGATTTAGTTCTATTACATTTGAAGAGGGTTACAAAAAATCTTGATTTGCTAATTTTATCGACCTACCAGATTTATTATAAGTAAAAATAAAAAAGGAAGGAAGCGTTTATTAAAATGGGTTTTAAGGATGCAATAATATAGTTAAGAAAATGATTGGCTACTAACTTATTATTTATAAGGGAAAGGACGCATTAGTCGTAAAATTTAAAAATTCATTACAAGTAAGAGATCACAAAATAATCATAATCTTAATAACTATTGAAGTCGATTTTGCAAATAATCATAATTTTGATTACAATTGCAGTTGTTATTACAAACAGCCATTATTGCAATTTCAATTGTCTTCATTGCAAAAATTATGACAAACGATTATAAATAATCATGAATAGTAATTATAAGATGCATGATTATAAGTAATCCTATTATCATCATAAACAATCATTACTTATTATTTTGATGCTTAAATTGTATTATAGTATAATTGAAATGAATTTTCGTTTTCTTCAATTCATAAGAATTAAATGAGAGACATTTAAAAAATGTAGCGTAGAATTCGCCATTTATATAAATTAAACTGCAGATGATTCTGTTTTTTTTTCCATTTTTTTCAGATATTTTAATGATATCATCAATAATGTTTGCTAGCTGGTAGCTTTCATCAATAAAAAAAAAGAAGTTTTTGCACAGTTTTTAACATCCAGTTTTTATTCGCTAATCAGATAAACTCAATGATTAACGTGAACGAGGTGATATAATCGGACAAAGTCACCAATTTAGTATTTCGAAAGTTTAAAAGTTTTTAAAAACGCGAATCTATGAAATTAAATGATTAAAATTGAACGGTATTTGAAATAAAAATCTGTAAACTACATACTGAAAAGCAAAATGAATTAATAAATAGTACTAATTTGCTTAGAAAAAACGTAGAATTTTGTCATACTACTACTGGCGCCAATGATGCTTGATTAAATTAGAAAGGAATAAGCTATGCACTAAAAGAAAAAATTAAAGGAGAAATGGTATTTAAGGGGAAGCGTAAAAGTCTTCATACTACTCTTGTCTCGGGAAATGTTTAAATTTGGAAATAAGAAAAAATTCAATTCAATTTGTAAATAAAAAAAATCTCTAAACTAAAAAGCAAAGTTAATGGAGAAAATATACTAATCTCGGGAAATGTTTAAATTTGGTAATAAGAAAAAATTAAATTCATTTTGTAAATAAAAAAAAATCTCTAAACTGAAAAGCAAAGTTAATGGAGAAAATATACTTATTCGTTTAGAATGACTATAAGAAAATCGCCCTAATACAAGGTGGCTATAAAATACTGCTACAAATATCGAATCATTTCATTGTATATATGTAAATAGATAATAAATGCGCAACTATAATTAACACTAAAAATGGAAGTTTACCTTAAAATTTTTTTATTCGAACTGACTACCATCTTTATCGCTTACCAAAGATCTCTTACGCCATCTCTTACGTCATTGTCCGAAGCAGGCATGAATCATTTTAAGAGGTAATTTATCCCATTCACGCAATCAAGAAATTCTGAGAGTGTCCAGTGCTGCTTAGCATTAACGATAGACTCTAGAATCTCCCAAACACAACATTCTAAAGGATTTAGATCCGGGGAAAAGGGGGGCCACTCTTCTGGCTTAATAAGTTTCAAACAATTGACATGGAGCCAAGTCAGTTTTGTTTTGGCCCGGTTTTACGATGCAGTATCTTGCTGAATTATCCAATCAATTTTGGGTTACTATCTGTCAACATGTGGCAATAAATGTGTAGCCAATACTTCCTTTTTGTAATATTCAGCGTTGATTTTTACTCCTTTGTCGATGAATTTCGAAGGAAATGTTCCGTTATTTAACACTGCAGCCCAAACCATTATAGAATACTTGTTCTGAAAGCGTTGGATAGTTCGTACTCTTTCAGGTATATCATCAAAGGTTACTGTATGTACAACATTATTTTATGGCATTATAACTTTGATCTGTGCAAAATATTTTCTCATCGGAAAATATAATTCTGTCAACACTTTTGCTACCCGTGCCGTTTCAGCAATTTCCTACATTTTTGTAACCTATTTAATTTTTGTACAGTTGTCAAATCTCTAACTTTTCATTCCGATGAGGGAAAAAATTCAGGTCTTCATTTAGTATAACTCGCATAGTTTTCAGGCTCATATTTTCTTCAGCAGCAATTTAATTAACAAAACGCTGTGAATTTCTTCATATCTTTTCACGAAGTCTTTTTATACTCTCTTTTGTACGAACTGAGCATGGACATACAGAACTAAGTCAATCTTTTCAGCTATTAGTATCCAATAATTGATTTATAGTTCTATATATAAATGTTCGAATAAACCCAAGAAATTTTAATTGCTTAGAGATTATACCTGCGGAAAATAGGTGATCGAAAAGCTGTTTAAACGTCAAACTTATCACATTCATCTTTAAATTTATTCTAAATGTTTTGCTATAAGCAAAAAGTTCAATTCAGAACTTTTTAGACTATTATTAAATATAATAATAAAAAATAATAAATATTGACTGAAATTTATATTTTTGCATGGAATTATTTTTGGATGAATGCATTTTATAGTTGTATGCAAAAATATTTCAATTCGCTTAGAAAGTTCTCGAGATATGGAAGAAATACGCACAAATTAGAATTAATATTATGAGGTCCAAACTTTGGATCACAGATTGAGTACTAGAACGTGAAGATCCGATCAATAGATCAAAGGTTATACTGGGTGGTCTCTTTTTTGGCACACTGTACTAAAATGCTAAATAAATGCAGAAATGTTAAAAATTCATTTAAGAAAGTGTAAAAAAACGCCATACTATTTATTGACTCGAATGTTGCTAAATTAGTTTTGGTAATAAGCACTACTGGTATTATGGTAATCAATGCACTTTAAAGTTTGGTTATGTAGGGTCACTTTAAATAGGCTATATGGGGACAATGTGTTTTATTAGCTTATTTAGTGCCTGTTAAAAGTGCATCAATACTGTACAATTTCAATATTAATACTGTGGAAAGATGATTTTTACGTTCTCTGGAAAGGGATCGTAAAAAGAACCGGAGATCGTACCTAGAAATTTGCTCAATTTTGATAAATTCATGAGTTGATCTAGGGTAACAGCATCATTCCAGAGGCATCCAGTTATTGATGGGATGGACTGCTCGTGTTTTGTTCAATCTAATAGCCACAGGAAAGGACAAAATATTATATTAAATGGGGTTTTTTTTTTTAAAAAAAATACAATCGCTTTAGATTTATTAATTATTTTGGTTTATGTCTTTCAGTTTTGCGCACGATTTCTCAGTGTTGTTTAGTTCTGATGAATTTCTATTTTTTTCAACCATTATAGACTATGGGTATTCAGCTAGTATAATATAAAACGTAGTCAATTTAATGAAAAATCTATATTACTTGAAGCCTAAGTATCACGCAATAAATTTAAAATTTCATCATCATCATCATAGATGGCCAGTTGTAAATGTGGCTATTTGGTCCAATGCCTTCCTCTAAAGATTTCTCCATAATGACTTCCGATTCACCTTTGATCTCCAATTCTATCCCCCCTTAATTGCAAGAAAATCAGGCTCCACCGAATCTCAACCGTGGTCTTCCCCTCTTTCTTGTTCCAGTGGGTCAAAAAGCAGTATATTTTTTTACTGTACTGTCTCCACTCATTCGAATCACGTGGGCCATCCAATTCATTCTATTCATTTTTATGTATTTAATAATATAGGGTTATTTATAAATCTTGTATAGTTCAAAGTTAAATCTCCTTCTCCAGTTATTGTTTTCATTTACACCACCATGTATACTCCGCATAATTTTTCTCTCAAATATTGTGATACAATTTTCCTCCAGTTTTGTCACAGCCCAAGCTTCAGTAGCTTCTCGTGTTGTACTTTTTCAGTGGTGCACGAGGAATCTTTTTGTTCTTGAATAAAAAAAAAATAAAAAAAGCTTCAGGAGCGTATCTCAAGACTGGCCTGACAAGAGTTTTGCAGATTAAGAACTTCATTTTTCTAGAAAGAAACCTAAATTTAATAAATCTTCTCAGCTCTATACAACCAGCCCTATACATAGACAACCCTATTTACCAGATAGAGCCGGTTTCTTATTTCAGGAGTCATTCTCTCGTCAATAGTAATAATTGATCTTACTGTTTCAAATCTAAAATTTGTAATTTAGCAGCTTATAATTACATGATAATTTTTAATTAAGATTTCTTTCTAAAATGAACACTCGTAATTGATATTGCATGCAATATTGATTACATATGGCCATGACAACGTGTAATTTTGAGTAGAAGTTATTATGATTAATTGTAATCAAGATTGCGTTTTTACATACCAGGTTGGCATTTGAAACTGCATATAATTATGATAACATTCAATCTTGAGTATAAGATATTGCGATTACTTGAAATAAAGATTGAAAGTTATTATAAGAAAAAAATGCAATCTCGATTATAAGAAATTAGGATTACAAGCCATCATATGACCGTTGATTACTTGTCATAAAAGATTATGTGATTATCTTTTACAACCAAAGCATTGACAAACTCAGCGGAATTATAATTTAATTCAATAGTAAAGAAAATGGACTAATACAATCAGCAATTCGTTAGTCTGTCAAAACCAAGATGTACCGGCTTTCTGTCAAATTATGCCCTTCAGTTCTATTCTCGAATAAATTGGTTTCTTATTATTTTAATTCCTTATTTGACTTCATTGACTGCAGATAAAAATCTCTAAAGTTTGGTAATATTTTCCCTTTTTTTCGATAACTTATATATTAATTTAAGGCCCATTAATATGAATATTTTTTGGCTTCTGAAATAATTTTTGAAATTTCTTATTATATATAGTAATTGTAGTCTTAAAAAAACACTATATATGAGGAGTTTGTACAGATATTACCAATTAATTTGATAACTACGGCTTCTATTTCGATCATTAACTTTATAATTTCAATAGCTAAATAGTTAGTTTAGTTTAGCAAAGTTAATTAAGTTTTTTAGATCTTCATCCGTCTTATTAAAGTTTCCAACGAACGGACTCTTGGAAAACTTAGTTTATGCAGTTGCATAATTAGGCAATTAACGCCGGCAACCACTAATTTCATCAAAACGAGCTCATGCAAGTTATGCCGCTTTCTTAATTATACAATGAAGTTTCATTTTTCAAAGAATAAAGCATGGGCGTAATTAAATTATAGTTACAAAATTTCCATTAAGATTCAAAATCCTGACAAGGTCAAATACAGCTACAAGTTTGAAGATTTTTTTTATACCGCAGAGTAACTAACAAGGGAAACTGGGGAAGTGTGACTCGCCAATTTTGAAATAAACTAGTGGGATGTATGCCTTATGAGGAATAATTTTAGGGGGCAACATTCGTTTCGGCCCATAGAAGGTCCTATGAGAGATAAATAATTCAATATATAGAAAAATCGGTATTTTATTACTTCAATGCAGACTATTAGTTATTGTAATTATCTCATACTCCAATTAATTTTGTGTTACTTTCACGTACTATATAATGCATATTTATTGTCAAAATTGATTTCGAAAATTTTATCCATCTCTTTATCAGAAAAACCAAAAAAAATTGAAAAATTGACATCAAATTTTTTTTTCAAAAAATTTTCCAAATGAATTGGAGTATGTAATTGCAAATCAATTAATAATTTTATTAATTAGGTAATTTGCTAATTAATTTATTACTTAGAAAATTAATTAATTAACCAATTAATTACAAATTAATTGGAGTATGTAACTAATAACTAATAACTGTAATAACTAATAACTGTAATAACTGTAATAACTAATAGTCTGCATTGAAGTAATAAAATACCGATTTTTCTATATATTGAATTATTTTTTTTTCTTTCATAGGATCTTCTATGGGCCGAAACGAATGTTGCCCCCTAAAATTATTCCTCATAAGGCATACATCCCACTAGTTTATTTCAAAATTGGCGAGCCACACTTCCCTAGTTTCCCTTGTAAGTCACTGATTTATTTTATTATATGCATAAGTAATTTTTTTTTAAAAATTGAATTTAGAATTAATAAAATAATAGATAAATTTCTGAAACCTAAGCAAACTTTTAGTTTATTAACATCATTTGGTGTTATGTTAGGTTTTGTAATAATATACAGTGAGTCACCAAAGTCTTTTTTGTTTCCACCATCACCATATAAGTACTAAGATTTGGATCTAAGCTTAAAGTGACGCTGGGTTCAAAAGTAAAATAAAACTAAATATCACTTGGTTCTAAGAATAAAGGTTATGAAGGTTTTCGGTTATGACTAAATAATCTAAATATGAGGATTCTAAGTGATAATTGGTTCTAAGGATGAAGATTTAAAGTGAAATTTTCCTGATTTTTAAGTAAACTATAACTGAAGACACGTTCTGGAATGGCGTATTGAAGTAGTTTGAGGACACAAATATTATTTTTCTTGATTGGCGTGATAGCCTATTGGGGCCCTAGATCGCCATGCTGATCGATTAAGTACCACTGTTTTTTTGTTCTTGCTACTATCAAGCATTTGAAATTTCCATTCTAGACATTTAATTTAGACCTGACCTTTGCTCTAAAGCAGATTGCTTTAGTCACGGAAACGTTTTAGAGGTCCTCCATTCGCACTGCACTCCACTTTTGATATTTGCATTTTGGTACATTTTATGACATCTAGATTTTAAGCATGTCTGTTCAATTTATTTTTATTCTTCCAAGACAATTTCGTGTGTGAGCCGTGATGCCTAAGTCTGAACTGATATTGAATGAAGAGGATCAATTCTCAAAGGTGGCTCAAATTTATATTCTCTAGATCCATCTCGATCCAGTTTCAGACCCATGAAACCATCTTGTCTGGAGAGTAAAAGCTGCATTGCCGCCATCATGTCGTTCGGAGTCTTATCATATGTGCCTCTGTGGCCCACAACGGGCTGCAGTGGGAATGCTTAGGAGAGAGCGTCCGAAATTAGACAAGTGGTTTTCAAAAACGTATGTAATACGAAAAAACGTTCTGAAGGGAAAAACGATTATCTCGGCAAATTCATAGAGCGGGTCGTAAGTTTTTCTTCCCAGAGTTTCTGTCTTTAGGTGAATCATTTTCTTACACATAACTCTGCAAGTCCCTTTTACTGCTTTTTTTTTTTTGCGTTTTAGTCTATGCATATTTAGTCTTTCCATGTGATTGTGGCTGAGAGCCTATCGTATCATTCAATGAAAAAATATTGATGGTATTTCCAATTGTTTTTCTTTAAAATCAGATTTACTACTTGCAGCGACATCTTTTGAAATGCTTGTAACAGGAATTCAAAGTGAAAAAAATTAAGACGCATCTCTTGAATCAGCTTTAAGAAATTGAGTGCATTAAATCTGGATGCAGTTCGATAAAAGTATTTACCGAAAAAAGCTCGAATTGGGAGTTAAAGAAAATACCATCTCTTCCTCAATTTTCGTTTATGAGTGTTGGTCTTTTTTTTAAAGGAATAAAATAGTCTATCTGAATAAATTCGTGCATTTGCATAAATCACTTGGTACCTTTTATTAAATTAGTCTTTTTTTTTTTTAAAAAAAAGGACTTTAAAGATCAACTATTATTTTTACAAAGTTGCCGCGGGTGCTACACATTTATAATATCGGCAGTAAATTTACGTTGTAAGAATTTATTGCTATAAAACTTATTTTATCGTTTAGAACTTTAAATATGAAGACATCGTCTGAAAAGTTACAAATGTAATATGCTTAGCCATCCCGACACCGAAGTCCGGGATTTTACCCCGAATACTGTAGCTTAATGTTTAAATAAGTACGCAAAAGTAGGCACGTAATTCCTCTATTAATTGTTGAAAATTGGGTTGATAATTAGCAATTTTGGCAGTTTCACTTTCGTGAATACGAATTTGAGTTGTATCCATTTTAGTAAACATGAATTTCGAGATGCATCCAGGTTTTTTTCTTTTTGGCCAATTCAGAAAATTTTTTTCTTTCAAAAATTTGTAAAGTCGTCACTCTAATTAAAGACATCTTCCTTTCCAATTACTAAAGCATTTCTTCAACTTTCTGAGTTTCCGAAGATTTATTTATGCACCTTTCTGCTTACGTAGTCAGAAAACTATAAAAACCTTACTCCAATACCTTTTATTTTCTGTAGAAATGTTCATAAATGTAAAATAAATATTAGGTTTTTTTTTTTTTTTTTTTTTTTTTTTTTTTTTTTTTTNTTTTTTTTGTCTGTGATCTTTGAATGGCGAAATCTGTTATTCCCGATTCTCATTTAAACTGTTCTCATCATAAAGTTCGCGCTATTGGCGTTTTACTGTGCTGACAAAAGACGGACTTTTTAAGGTTGTCTGTTGAGAAATGCAGTTCTATTCCTTCGAAAACACTCAACGCATCCTCTGAGATCACCAAAATTTAATGACTTGACAAAATAAATCAAAATTCTGAAAACTATAATGAGATCTTTTCCCCCCTCCAAGAAATCCAAAATTTATTTAAAATTGTTAATATAAAACTTCTTTCAAAGAACTCTTCAATTACTTTTAATTACCGTTACACCTAATTCCTGAAAACTTTATCAAGTTTTAAGAAAATAAATCTGAACAATCAGACCAATTAATCAGATATTTTATCTCAGTCCTATAAGAAGTTTAAATTATTTCATGCATCAAATTCATTATCTTTTAAATCATTCTGACGATAAATTGAATTAGCAATACATCTTTAATCGTCATCTAGGATTATAAAGTCTGAATTTAAAAGAAAAACGAATTTAGAATGCATGCTGATTAATTTACCATTTAATTTTCTAATATGGAGGAAATTCAATAAGAAAACGCTATACCACGGCGGACATTTCTCATGGTAAATTCTCTTTCCATTGGTATTTTAAAATTTAAAGTTTAGAGAAAAGTCAATTTAGGAAAAAGTCTGAGAAAAAATGAGAGGCTCTATCAAAGGCTGAGAAAAATGTTTTCACAATATCTCAATGCAAACAAATTGTGGGAGGATAACTTCTCCACCCCAAAATACCGAATATATATATATATACATAGAAAAATAAATAAATACAAAAAACACTAAGAAAAACAATAAGTTTCATTCATTGCGCATAAGCTGCAAGTAAATAAAACTCATAAAATAAGTTCAAAATGAAGATAAAACAAAGGAAAATTACAGACGTATGAAAAAAAAGGGGGGGGGGAAGAAAAATAATAATAAAAATAAAATTTTAGTAGATAATTTTAGTCATGGATCTAAAATTATCTACTAAAATTTTTTTCTTTGCTAATTTTTCCATGTGCAAATCCATTTCGGGCAAATCCGTGTTAAAATAATCTATTAATTTTTTTTTCTTTGATTATTTATATAATTTTTCCATGTACTAATCCATTTCGTGTAAATCCGTGGCTAAAATTATTTGCAAAACAGGCAATTTGTGTTCCGCTTTTCTATTTCATATTTTTTCTTAAATAAACATCTATTTTCTAAAACTATTTATGGTCAATTTTTAAAATTATCCAGTATAATATTACCTTGCGCTCATCCATTTCGGGCCCATCCTTGGTAACTAACAATTCAATGCACCGAATAACAAATCACTTCAGCAGTGCAGTAAGAATGGCACTTTAAAACCCTATAGTTACACTCAATTGTGCGCTTTTGTTTTCATATTTTGTAATCTGGCAATCTTTCTGAGAAAACATTTTTAAATCATTCTTGAAAAATTTCCCGTCCATGTAAGTAGATCTGATTTCGCTACTCGCTTTATAGTCCATTTTTTATACTGTTTTTTCTTTTTCTTTTATTTTATTTTCTGTTTTTACATGTTATTTTTACTTATTTTTACTTTTTGTGTGCTATTTTATTTGTTGTAATTTTTGTATTAATATATTTTGCTTTGGCTTTATTGATACAATATCAGAAAGCACTCTGTTTTGCGGATATAATCGTGTGGACTGATGAAAAGATTATATCTTTTTTTTTTCAGTTTTTTAAATAAAATTTCATTCTTTTTTTTCTTTCTTTTTTAAACTGTTGTTTGTTATTTTTTTACTTATTATTTCCCCTCTTTTTTCATATGTCTTTAATTTTTCTTTGTTTCATCTTCATTTTGAACTTATCTAATGAGTTCTGTTTACTTGCAGCTTAAGCGCAATAAATGAAACTTATTGTTTTTCTTAACTTTCTTCGTTTTTTCTTGTATTTATTTATTATATATATATACGGAATGGACACATGACTAAACTTTTCACTTAATAATTGTAAAACGGTTAATGAACTTAGAAATATGTTTATAGTAAAATGTTACGTAATAAAGTAATATCATAGCATTATTTTAGAATAAAGAAGCATTTCTTTTCATTATAATCTTTTAATTTGGAATAATCATTTAAAATCCAAAACGTAATGATGACAGAGAATATTAAGAAAGAATGATTAATAAACACTACTATTAAAATGTAGTTAAATTACATGTAAAGAAATACTTTACTGACAAGAAATACTTTTTTGATTTTTATTAATATTAGTGCTATTGAAAACCAAACAAATTCGGATCTTCATGTGAGAAAATTAGTGTTTTATAAAATTGCACTAAAAACAATTGAAAATGTTTTTAAGCCGCTACATTTTTATGATATATAAAAAAAAACTAGTTAAAATAAAAAGATTAAAATTTAAATTGAGAACTAATTTTTATGAAAATCTAGAGAAGCTACTTTGATCGAATAAAATTTTAATTAGAAGCAAAGGTGCGAATTTATGATTTAAAAAAAAATGAGTTAAAGTCTAAGTAAATATCAAAAATATGTTTTCACGCTTTGATTTTATTCATTAAAACCCTAAAATATATAATATAAATAATAAAAAAATTTTAAAAAAATGCTAAATATTCACATAAAAACAAACCTTTATAAAACTATTGCTTATAAATTTGAGATAAAAGGAATGCGCTTTAAGATCTACATTAATTTTCCTATCATTAAATTTAAAAAAAAAAATTCTTTCTGAAATCATTAACTTCCAAGACGCATAATATGAATATGTATTTTCAAAAAATTTCGCCACAACAAATTTTTTCACTTACATTAAGAAGAATAACTCAGTTTTTTGTAAGAAAAAAACCTCACAACAATCCGCCTAATTATTCGAATCATTAATTGGATCAATAATAAATCTCCCAAACTCATCACCAGGGATATTAAATCCAAATAAAAAACATCAAATATCAAGCGGGATCGTATTTCACATTTAATTTTTCAAAAGATAAACTAAAACCAGTCATTATAATAAATTTTCCCCCGTGGCAATTTCACAGGAATAAAATATCCCTTTTAGCCTGCCAAAGTTTACGAGCAAGACCGACATTTGGCGATAAGATTTTTCTTTTAACATTAATGAATAAGGCGGACTTTTCCATATAAAGAACTTGGAGCAATTAACGGGGTTTAAATTTCCGCTATTAAGTAATTAACATGGACTGAGGTACCGAACATCATTAAAAGAGTACCTCAGAAACAAACTCTGCAGCTTTTTAACCTTTGAAACTTCTTTTTTAATATTAATTCTTTGGGACAAATTTTTATTTAACGATGGCTCCGAGTTTTATCTTTTTATGCGAGTAATAACTACTTTTAAATAATTTGATCCACTAATGGTTAACTTTAAATAGGGTGATCTTTTTAAACCGTTTTTCTAAAGATACATTCTTTTCTTATTTTTTTTTATAAAGTTTTTTGTTTTCTTTTGTTTCGTTAAAGGTCTTTTCTTCACGTTTTGAAGAGGAAGAAAAAAGGCCCATTTTGATTAATGTTCTCTTTTTTCTGCCCCTGTTCGTGGCGCTTTTGCAAGAATTTTGAGGAATTAGCAAATTTTTGAACGCTTTTTTTGCCACTAAATCATTTGTTAGTTATAGATTATAATTTCTCGAAATAACTATTATAAAGTCTAAAAATGTTAAAAAATATTTGGCTAAGAGAAGCATGAATAAAAGAAACAAAACATGTAACGAGATAAATTAAAATTAAAAGCACGAGATTTTGATGGAATATTAGGGAGTTATGCTGCAAACGGTTCTAAAAAATATTCTAGTTTGCAGGGTTTATAAATATTAAAGATTGCGTTTGTAATTATTAAGTAAAATATGAAGAATTAACTAGGACAAAACATTTATTATAAATAAAACAGGTAAGAACTAGCGACAAGCACAAAACGCACACCATTCCATGAAAATTATAAACAAGCCAGCTGATGCCACTCACAGCTTTTAGAAATAAAATAAATAATGCCGCGGTGGACAAGAGTATCATTTTCTACAAGTTATTGATTTTTGAAAGATAGTTTTTGTTTTTGGAATTTTGAGGTTGTTACTAACCCGTTACGGGCACTTTTATTTTGTTACATTATGTGTGGTTTATAACTATGTTTTTTTTATTAACAAAAAGAACTTTTTCTTAATATAGCTTGATACGTTAAACTATTAACAATCAAAAAATAGCATTTAGTAGTAAAATGGTTCACATTTATCAAATCTATCAAAAAAATTTAAATTACGTTTTATTATTTAAAACAAAAAATTTGTTTTTACTTTTTATAAGTTGATGAGATAATTTAGCTTAAATTCTTATGCATATTTTAAAAACGTAAAATGGTTAAAATGTTCTTAAAGTTAAACGCTTTCTTTAAAAAATTAAACTTTGAATTATGAGGTAGAAATTCTAATAGTAAATCTTATAACCTCTTAAAACACATCATTAAAATAAATAAATATCGATGCGTGTTTTTAAACACAAAATGTTTTTAAGTTAAAATGTTATAAGAAAGGAATTTAAAATAATTGATTCATCAAAGGAGTTATGGCTTATAGAGGAGGCCATTGAAATATTACGTAAGCTCGCAAATGGGAAGAGGGTTTGAGATTTTCTTATTTTTGCTAACTAGTGTTACTAGCGTGTAAAAATACTAACGTAAAACATTAAAATCACATTTTTTAAAAGATTAATTTTTGAAATTCAAAAAAAAATGTAGCAATTTTACTATCTCATATATATAAATAAAAGTTGGAAAAAATTCAATTCGTTGTAATCATCAATTGTTTTCGTAATTAAAATTAAATATTATTATAATTACCTGTTATCAATATTACACTATCAATATTGTAATCCAAGCTATAGTTTCTACTGATTTGTTATCGTTTAATTGTAAATTATAATTGTTAATTATCACGACTTACATTGTATTTATTAAACATGATTACTTATTTTAAGGATTATGAGTATTTGATTCAAACGGCTTATAATAAATTATATTAGCCCAACTCTAATATTTTATAACGCATTGTAGCATTGTATAAAAAGTTTCTTTTATAAATAAGCTTCCACGTAAAAACAGTTTAACACTAAGCATACCATAACCGGTCAAAATAACAAGTCATTGCATGTTGTATTGCATTAAATTGTAAAGTGTTGGTATGTTTAATGTTAAACAGCCTTCAAAATTACTCTGCTTTTATTAATGAAAATTTCTGGGTTTGTTTAAATTTTATATTAGCAAACTTTTTACTCTTTATAGCAAATTTCAAGAAAGTAAAAACAAGAAGTTTCGTCACAACAAATTTTGTTGAAATTTTTTTCATTATTTCTAACTGAGTCTTTTTAAAAAAAGTCTTTTTAAAAAAATTTTGTTGAAAGTGATGAAAATGATATCAGTTTAAAAAATATCTCTGTAAACAAAAATAGTTTATGAGATCTCATCTTTTGAAAAACCGCCGAAGAATAAATGAGTGTCAAACAAAAAGTTAGAGAATTTTCGTTAGCTGATGTTCTTCTTAATTATCTGCCCATTATCTAATATTAGAATCAGCAGCGAAAGCAACCGTTGCAAGATTATTATCAGTTTATCTTTCGCACTTCTTATCTTAAAGAACACCGTCGGTAGTCAAAATAATTTACATCCCGCTTTTACAAACAGTCAAAGAAAACAGAAATAGCATTACCACTCCGTTGCGTCTTCAGTTACCCCAAAAATGCGTATTCAAACCGATCTTGTAGCAGCGAAAACCAGATACACTAAGCATTGAATTAAAAAAACGGAAAAAACGTGTCGCGTTATTTATGGTGAAATGTCAACCAAGCAGCAATTAGTGCTAAAATACTTGGCTACCGTAACTTCTCGCGATGCCACCCTTGATCTCACAAAAGATATCGAAAAAAAGAACATTTTGTGCAAGATACCTTCGAAGAAAAAAAAAATGGCGTATAAACGGGGTCTACAAGTGTAAATATGAGACGTATAATATACCTCTTTTTCGGTACTCAAAATGATGTCTTCCCATAAAGTAAGACCCAAAATACCGCCTTGTGAGCCATTTTCAAAACTTTTTTTTTAAGAATTTGTTTCAAAAAATCATTTTTTCTTTCTCTACTAGAGGGAAAAAAAGAACTTTTTTAGATATCACTTTAGTTGAACTTCCCGCTGAGGTTTGGCGATTGAAACAGGAAAGAAACTTTCAGTATCCGTTGCCGAAACAGTGAAAGTAATAATGGGAATATTTTTTAAGTCAAAAAAAAAAAATTATGTGAATGCAACTACTTTAGAAATTCGGGTTCTTTTTATGTAGGCTCGTTACCGGCGTGATGGAATTTCTAGGCGAATTCTATCGCAACCTAAAATCAATTAGAAAGCGGAATAGGTTCGTTATTTTTTTCGAAAAAGGTTCTATTCTAAATGTAATGAGATAAGAGATAGCATTTTTGCTTCATTCGTAATTTGTTTTAACGTATTTTTTAAACTTCAAATCGTTATTGCATTAAGCTAAGGATATATGTATCAATTCTAGTGACATCAGCAAGATGCTCTGGCATTGATTTTTTATTAAATTTATTTAACTTTTTTCCAGACAACACTAAAACTTTTTTATTCTTCTATAAGTAAACTACTAACAAGGAATGTAACCGAAATGTCACTCACCAATCAGACTAATTTTCTTTTTTTTTTTCACAAATAGCTCTTTAGTTTATTTCGTTGTCTATTTTGAATAATTAAGTTACAGATCATAAAAATATAATTTTGAAAATAAGTTTAATCGTTCAGTTAAATTTATTTAGCAAGCGAACAGCCTACAAAAATTTACTTTCAACTTCTCTTCATTATCGAAATTTTTATTATTGCGTTTAATAAGGCTACATTTAAGAGCATAAATGGTAAAATAAAAATTCTATTATTTTGAGTAATAAGTTCAAAATTTCTTGCGTACTTCTGCATTGTACAAGGATTTTTTATGTTAAAAATTTAATGACGGAATTAGAAATTTGCCTCGAAATTTGATTTTTCGACGGACTAGGATTTCTGAACACCAAAATACAGAAGTAGCCGCATTCTCGAAAATATTATCCCAATAATTTGGTCAGGAGAACAGTCTAATGTTTGGACCCTTTGATGTTATTTTTACTTTTTGCGTACATCACCATATCTTTTTAAGAGAATTTTGCGTACAATTATAAAATTCAAAAAAATAATTCCATGCAAAATATAACTTTTAGTAAAGATTTATTATGTTTTATTATTATATTTAATAACAGTCGAAAAAATTTCAAATAAGATATACAATGTTAACCTCATTTTAAAAGAGGCATTTTTAAATGGCAAAATGCGAAATTCGAGTGAAATCGGTTGAAAAGTTAATGAGAAATCGAATTTTGAAAAAGTCGTATTTTATTCGATCGTGGTCCCCCCTTCGTACCTTTAAAATTGAGTTCTAGAACGTGAAATGCAGATTATTAGGATCGAAAGTTATTTAGAATGGTGGGTTTAATTTGTTTTAATCATTTATTTCTGTTTTGGGCACTGTACAATCCTTGAAAGTTGCTATTTAAATATTAGTATAAAAATGAAACAAATTTAAACATTAAAAAAAAGTTTTTCTTCAACTGACGAAGATAAAGTTCAATAGGAATATATATTTAAGAATATTAATAACTAGACTAAATATCTTAAGTCAAAAAATAAATGTATTTATGCTGAAAATTAAGACAGGAAGTAAATTATAGGTGCAGGAAAAAAAAAACTTAAAAAAAAGTTTTTATGCAAAAAAAAAAATTATAACTTTTTTTAAAAAATCATTCAGGAAAATATCATAACGAGAAAAAAAACGTCAAAGAGTTTCAAACACGAGCGCATCAATACAAGAGTGTTTTATCGTCCCTATGGTTATGAATACAGCATACAACAATCGGATATGAAACAATCAACAAATTAGGAAACAATCGTCCATATCTACTCCTTATCTTTACGTGGAAGACTTTTTCCAATGTTAGCTACGCTTAAGTTCTTATATTGATACTATTCTGACTGTTTTTGTTCAATAAGTATTATTTAAATGTAATTTTTCTACCGCAGCATATCTATTGCTTAAAAGAAAAAAATTAATATCATTGGTTACCGTTTTAACCCTTTATAAAGAGATGAAATAAACATCCACCCATTTATTAATTTTCAAATGTTGATGGGATGCTAATTTCCTACCTATGATTTGTTCAGTCATCTACTGATAACTTCAGAAAGTACAAAAAACATGAATAAAGTTCTTTGTTTACGAAAATGCGAGTAACAGTAAGGGTTAGTGTGTGATCAAGAAGGGATGCCGTCACTGGGGAGCTGTTTTCCCTTGTATTTGTTCTGTTGGTCATTTCTCATTGAGTTCAATTGTAGTTATTAAAACAACATTTATAAATTTGGTTATTTATACGCTCAGAAGTTCAAGTTCATGGCCAATAATTTTTTACAATTCGTAAAATTTTGTAAAATCCTATCCACCTTCTCACGAAAAAATTAATAAAATTAATTTAAGGTAAAAATCATAATTAATTTCTTTTTATAAATCAATTTCAATCCGAAAAAATAAAGATCAATAAATGGTTTTTCGACGATCTCTCGCCAAGGAAAACTAAAAAAAGCTACAGTTTGAGTGCCTCACACTCGAAGTAAAAGGATGATTTTATTCTATATATATCATCTTGAAGTGAAGAATTATGTAATCTTTACAATGAACAAATAACTTAAATATTTTAAAAATTATTAATTTTTTTAAAAAATTGCCGATTGGGTGACATTTTTTAACCTAGATCAAAATTATCAAATATCTCGATTTTTCTTTTCAAACTTTCATGAGAACAGATTAAAAATTAGACCATAAACGTTTTTCATTCTTACAAAACTATGGCTTTTTTTCCTATTTATGTTTTGGGCCATTTTTAGAAAAATCATAGACAGCTCTGTCTTTAAATAGGCTAAACTTGATCCAACAGTCATGAGTAACTGTTGCAAACTCACAGCAGTTACGAAAATAGCACATTATTCGCAAAAAAAGCATCATTTCATACGACGATGGAACATTCGAAAAACAGCCTTAACATAAACTACAAGAAAAAAATATCCGTATAAATAACAAAATGGACATTTATTTCATTATAACTGGTTAAAATCTCCAACAAAATATGAAAAAGTTTTTGAGAGTATTTTTAAATCATTTAAAATTTTTTTGGAACAGGCATTTTCCAACAATTCCATACACAGTCTTCACCATAAGAAAAGAATTTCAAGAAATAACCAAACAAACCAAGAAAGACGCCAAGTTTTTCTTTTCTTCGAAAAGAAAGTGTTTCCTCTAATGTACTATTGAAATATTTATCCCCCAGAACGTTAAGTCCGGCCCATGTCCGGTGCATTATGTCAGGTTTCCGCCAGGAAAAAGCCTCAGTCCATTCATCAGTTTCTACCAAGACTTTGGGTCTTGTTCCTTTGTCTGTGAAAGCCAAATCTTGTAGAACACCCATTGACCATCGATTCATCTTTCCTTTCTGACCAACGAAATCAATTGTTTCATTAAAATAACGGAAATAATAATTTCTATGCTCCTCTATTTTCAATTGTGTTCGTAATAATTTGGTACATTATGTTGTCGTTTAGATATTGCTCCGCTTTTCTACTATATTTCATTCGTTTTAAAAATTGTAACTCGAATATTATGTATTATAATCAGACAAAGAGTTCGTCTCTTATTCTCCAGAACTAATTGCGTTAGGAATCTAAAATTTGTAGATTCTCTGTTAAGGATGAATTTAGTTAATAATTCCAAAATCGTTTAAGAAAATTTAATTGGTCTGTTCAGGAGGGGTATGCAAAAAATTACTTTTTCCTATTGATCAGCCATTGCGTGTTGTAATTTAAACTGCAGACGATTCTTTACTTTATCGGTCAATTCGGCAACATCAGAGATGTTTGCTAACTCACGACTCCATTCAATCTAAAGTGAGTTTCTTTGGGAATTTATTGCATAACCTCTGGGACTAGTGTCAATAAGTTAGTATTTAAAAAGCCATCTGAGACCACGTAGTTATTTTGCTTATAATTACGCCCTTGAAAGTGTTTCTATAACCCCAAATGAATCAATAGTAATTAAAATTAAAGAAAATTTTAATTTTTCATTTAAATGCAAATTTATTTAGAAAATTTCTTGATTGTAGTAAAACTTGATTATCGTGTGTTGGTCGTGATCAATAACATCATTTTCGATGTCATATAACAGTTAGTTTTTCTATCAATTCTCAATTATAATCGAGATCTAGTGTAACTAATATTTCTTTTGATGGGTTGAACTTCTAAAAATGTACTTGCTTGCTTTTTTTCTCGTCTAATAATGCTAAGTAATAGAGAATGGCGAGAAAAAATTAAAGAATTTATATTGTTGATTTTATTTTTTAATTGTGACAGTACACACCTATTAGTTTAATGCATAGCTGCGTGGCA
Source organism: Parasteatoda tepidariorum (assembly GCF_043381705.1). NCBI lineage: Eukaryota > Metazoa > Arthropoda > Arachnida > Araneae > Theridiidae > Parasteatoda > Parasteatoda tepidariorum. The sequence continues at coordinate 93,885,567 of NC_092208.1, forward strand.
TTAATACCGAATCAGTGGTTATTTATGATTTGTTTTCAATACGCAGAACTAGTTCAACGAATTATTGAATGTTTATGCGGCAGACTTAAATTATAAAAACTTGTAAAACATCAAACATATGTTCAACTTGAATTACTGATTTGTTGCTACGAATTGTTTCTAACGCTTTAATATTTAATTTTTATAACCAGCGTAGTGTTCGTCCAGCATTCGAATTTACCATTCTTCACTGGGATTCGAAACTGGTTCATTTTATTAGGAGGCAAACACACCATCCCCAAAACCGAACATTTTCTTGACAAAAGCGTGAATTCATCAGCTGAAATAATTTCTACCTCCAGAGCAGTATTAGTCTTTTGTTCTGTAATCACTTCTGTTAATAAATTCATTCTCAAAAATGAGTTTAGAAAAAGTATACACAATAAAGCAAACATGCAAACATAAAGCAAACATGCTATTAAAATCTAAAGAATGACTTCTGAGAAAGGTGAAAAGATAAAAACCTCTCTAATTGTTGAAGGAAAGCGATTTTTAGGTTCATCAAGTAATCAAACAGGATTTGGTGATCTACCTCCCACCTAAGTATTTCAGTACTTTTGTTTACCGCTTAGATAATTATTTTCGATTCTCAATCTGTAAATTTTTTACTTCATTTTGGAAAAGGAAAAATAGGCATTGAAAGTGGTGGATACCTAACATCCAGTATTTTTATCTTTCTTCACAAAATATTTGCAAAAATACTAATAAAATATAAAACACTAAACACGCGGTCTCAATGTTTTCTCTAGGCTTAGAAACATTTAATCCTTCTGGTAATTTGTCACTGTTTTTAATTGTGGTTTGCCATTATTTTTGAAGTAATCCCTCCAATTGCATAAACACCAAAACAATTGTAAGTAGTAGTACTTTATTTACGTCGCAATAGAGCGACACAATGGGCTATTGATGCCAGTCAACTTGCGTGAGAGAATTTTACAGTAGAGCAGTAAGACGAGAGTCGATACCGCGCATCCTCGTTCCCTTTGCAAGTTGATTAAAGACCACAGCCAGTGATGCTTGACTTCTACTGGGAACCGCGTCTTAACAATCAAGTTCACAGCGGAACAAAACGATTGCTAGAAACCACAACCGAACTGTTATAAAACGTTATATTATATGGGACTGATCTGTAACAAGATGATATTAATAACCATAAATTTCTCGTCATATGACGAACAAATACAACTCGTGAACATTATTCAAAAGTTAAGAAATAAATTTGTGAGGAAATTAAAATACCTCAAATTACGGTATTTATAGCATTGCTCAAAGTGAGTTGGAAGAAAAAAAAAAGACATAGCGCTGAATAACTCTATTTTTTATGATCGGATTATTTAGCGTAGAGTTTCGAAAAAATATAATTTCTCTATAATATATACAATAATCACGTTGCAGACACGACTAAATAATAAAAACTATTCATTACACTACTAAAAGATGCTTATTTCAAAACAATGAAATAAAAAAAAACATTTAACTATTTACTGGGGAAAAAATAAAAATTTATTTGTTATTTGAAATTATGCTTCGTGAACGGATAGGTTCGGAATTTTGTAGAAATTTTAAAATAATTACTTTTAGTTTAGAAGTAATATTTCCTTTAAAACCGTAAAGTGAATAACTAAATAACCATTAAATATTTTAAATTATCCATTTAAAAAACAGAAAATCAATAAAAATAAATAAACGCTACCAACTTGTAGGGTAGCTGAAAAAGACATTACAAAGTGATAGTAAAACAACAATTATAGTTGAAAATATTTTCTAAATATTAAAAACATTTTAGAGCTAAAACTTATATCACATGTTTTTAATTACACTGCAGAACAGTTTAAAGAGGATTGATTCCGTGCACCTTCGGTACCTTCGCAAACTGATCAAAGTGGTCACCCAAGCGCTCACTGACTGCTACCAGTGATACTTGACGTCGGCGATCCATCCTTGTGAACTGTGGGAATATGTGAATGAATAAAGAAATAAATGTAAAGGTCGAAGTGGTCGGTCCCAGACTGTGACAGAGAAGGTCTCCGATTCATGTTACTAAGTCTCGCAAAAATCTAAGCACACACAAAACGAAAAGACAAGAACTTAATCTAGAATGACAAGCAGGAAAACAAAATTGCATGCTATGTATTTGAACAAATGTGGCCTGTGGTGTAGTGTTCTTCCTTCAAACTTTTTAAAATTGTGGTGGGAATCTGGCATTCACACTTCTGAGCGTTTAATGAAAGGCTCCTCATTTACATCAAATTTTGACCGCAAATTTTTTCACAGATTCAGCTTTCATAAATAACTGCTGTAATTCTTCTGTTGGAATTGACTAAGGTTTTGAACAACGATAACGAAGGCACAAAAGTTTGAGAAGAGATGCTATTGTAGGATAAATAATCTGTTTAGTAGTTATTAGGGCGCTTTTTCATTACACGACACGATAACGACAAAACGGATCCGATTGTCGGCGAACGACATAGGGTCAAGTAAAATACATGGTCAGCAACGGAGCGCTTTTTCACTCACCGATACGATAACGATCCGACAAGACGCAGACTGATCCAAGTGGTCACCCACCCGCACACTGACCGCAGCCAATGATACTTGACTTCGGTGATCTGCTGGGAACCGTGTCTTAATGATTAGTAATGACTTCTGCAGAGGATCAAAATTGCGATGGCATGTCTTTGGATTATCCTCAGGAATGTTTCACAAACCGTAGCCAATAGCCCATCGTGCAGCTCTAGTGCGAAGCAAATAACCTTATCTAACTATCAATAAAATAAAATAATAAATATATTACAATTTCATCATTTTAAAAAAATAGATTTTTAAGATTTTTCTTTCTATTTGTTTACAAAGTGATTGTCAATGTATACGGAGATTTAAATTACAATGAAAAATAATATAAAGTTTGGAAGTTCGATTCAAGTAAGCTTTTGTGTAGTTTTATGACGCATAAATAGCTTGTTATTGTAGATTTTGTTTCATGGAAATAGAAAGAAATTCTCAGCATGACAGACTAGTTACAATCGATCAGACGTTCGGTTTCTCCATCTTTTAAGATCTCATTCCTCCGAATCAATCCATCTGGTGCTATACTACATTGAGCACAATATTTAATACGCACAATATTTAAAATAACTAAAAAAATGAATAAGTTTAATTAACTGAGGATCAAACAAATACATATTTTTTCGTATTAATGTATTTATTTTTATTTAGCTATATATTAAGTAAATTCGCATTATCTGTAATTATTTAAAGCTTGAGTCTCAGGAGATTAAATGTGAGCAGAAGGAAGATTTCAAATCAGGCAGGAAATTAAATTTGAGCGAAAATTCAATTTTGGATCCTAATTTTAAAAAAAAAGACAAGAAGTTAAATGTGGGCGAAAGCTAAATTTTCAGAGCTAATTTAAAAAAAAAGAGACAATACACTATAAAAAACACATTAAAATATTTCTTATTGGCAAAACTTAATAAAAATTAATGATTTGGAATAAAAGTTTCAAAAATACTCAGATTAGAGTCATGATTTCCATAAAAAAAAAAAACTATTATTTTTCTTAGAAAGCACAGCATTTAACGGCTTCAAGAAAAGAACTTTGAATCTAGGTGTAGAAGAAACGCTGTGAAAGATTTCAACAAACATTCTTCGGGGCAAGAAAGCAAAGATTCTATTTTCAAACTACAATAAAATGACGATAATAAAAAAGAAGAAATGGCAAAAAAATGCGAGAAAATCGTCTGGTGGAAGTACTAATGACGTCATAAAACGGTAACATCTACAGAGACACATACTGGGTAAAAGTAGTAACTTCAAATTGATCTCAGAACAGCTGAAAGATGGGAAGACGTTGACCGGGAAAAGTACCTCCGATGTTCTATAATAAAGATTTGCTTCTCATTTCATTCTTTTTAAGGGGTGGAAGGAGTATTCAAGTCGTTTTGAGGCTATAAAAAAGGGATATTGTTTGCTTTAATTCGACGAATGGTAATTTATTGGGTTGTTTTACAAATAACTTCGTCTTAAAAATCGCCAGAAAATGAAAACTAAGTTGACTTAATAACGTGTTCATAACTTAAATATGATGAAATGTAAATTTTGAGAAAGTGCGTTTTTCAATTAGAATAAAGAAAAAAATTATTCTATTTTTCCGAAAAGAAAAAAAAACATAAGACGAATCATTTGGATTTTCAATCGAAAGAGAAGTTTCTTACGAAAATGAAAAGCACATGTTTTAGGCCTAACAATAATATAATTATTTTCTACTTAATATCGTAGGGGTATTTTTAAAATATTTACTTCTTTTTGTTACTAGGTGAATACTCTTTCTCTGTTCTGTGTAAAACAAAAAAAGATGAATAAATCAGCACTAAGCAATTATTAGCATGAAAGGCAAGCCATAGTAGAAAAACTAAAATAGATCCAATATTATTATTTATTGATAGTTCTAGTTACTTACGTTACTAGATTAAACAAAACACTTTTATCAAAACTCAACTTATCATAATAAACATAAACTACACTGAATACAATTTAGCAGCGAATATGATGCTCGAGGCCCACTCAAGCTTTTTTAAAATTAACAACAATTAACCGACTTTATCCACTGATTTTGAACAGTAAGAAATAACTTAATTTTCTTTTTTTTAAATTTAAATTGGATACTTGCTGCTAGAAAAGAAGTGAAGTGATTATTCCTAATCATGGGATTTAAATCAGATTTAATTGGTTACCTGTGATCAACGTCATACGTGTGTCTCGAACTTAATTGGCTTCTCAATCGACAAATGTCCCATTTACCTAAGACTCCTATTCTATCAGAGCTGACCTATCAAGCAATATTGGAGCAAACAAGTTCGCAAGTTAACGTTATGTTAGTATTAATTATGTTATGCGCTTATGTTAGCTCTTTGCTCCAAAAATAAATGATAAGTCGGTCTGTCTAATTCTGGCTAACTGGGGCTTGAAGCGTAATGAATGGTTTGAAGAACAGAAACATTAAATAATTATAATTTACATTTATTTACAATTTATACATGACTAGTTTAGTTTAAATGCGGCATCAAATATTTAAGATGCGAATAAGAAAATATATAATAATAGAACAACATTAAAAAGCAATTCTAAAAAGTAGGAATTAAAGTTGTAGTTAAAACAAACTTAAAGTTATTAAATAATTATAAAAACAATTAATGCAGAATATGATGTGTGATGTCACGTCGCTTCATTACTTCCCTTCCAGTGAGAACCTCATTCGAACGAATCGAGAAATTTAGATGGAGCTTTAATAGGTCTCCCAACACGTGAAGTCTTGTTAAAAAAAGATTTCTTAGGCGGTTCGTCAGAAAATGTCACTCTTTTCTTCTTGATATTTGAAGCAGCAATTTTTGGAAGGACTGAAGGTGTGCCGACTGTTGGCATTGAACTGAAGGAAGAGGCGTTGTTCTTCAAGTCTGCAGACTGTTCTATGAAGCATGGTTTTAAACGATTAATAGAGATATTTCGAGATTTTTCCTTTATTGATAGTGTGTAGTAATCTTTACTTCTGGAAAGTACTTTAAAAGGTCCTTCATATGGGGGTTGAAGTGGTGGACGAACGGCGTCAGTTCGTACGAATACATGAGAAGTAGTGTTAAGATCTTTCGTCACAAAAATGGGAGATTTTCCATGTCGTGAAGGTGGAGCAGGCCTAACTTGAGAGAAATATTTCGTTAGTTGACCAGCGAAAGTAGAAATGTCAGTAGATGCTTGTGTCTCATGAAGAAAATCACTAGGTAATCTTATATTTGAGCCATAAACCAATTTCGATGGAGTTGTTTGGAATTCTTCTCTGAAAGTGGAGCGTAGCCCCAGTAGTACAGTAGGTAGAACTTTCGTCCACTGAGGATTATTATGGCACATGATGCTATTTTTCAGAGTTCGATGCCATCGCGCTATAAACCCATTGCAAGCAGGATTGTAAGATGTAGTTCTCCTTCACTTGATTCCCAAGAGATGGGCAAGTTCGGTGAAAAGAGACGACTCGAGCTGACTTCCTTGATCTGTAATTATTATTGACGGTGTTCCAAAGCGAGAAATCCAACCACTATAAATTGCTTCAGCAACGGTGTTAGCTTTAATATCAGGCACCGGTAAGGCTTCTGGCCAGCGAGTAAACCTGTCTATTAAGGTTACACAATATCTTTGTCCTTCGGAAGTTATCAAAGGTCCAATTNGCCAACGATGGCCTAATTAGTTTTCCGATTTTTCGAAATCAGCAACAAATGAACAGGGTTTAGTGCATCTGGTTGACTTTTTACCAAAACGACGATGATACCAACAAATACCTTCTCTAGATTTTGATCGGTTCCTATAATTGGAACTTCGGCGATTTAAATGGTTCCTATTTCTAGAGGTACTGCGTGATCTTCGCAGCTCGCGAACTTCTTTAGAAAGTTCATTAATTTTGTCTAATATTGTTGATAAAGTCAGACTTTCTGATTTAGTCGCTCCTGGATTTGTATTGGCAGAAAATTCGCCAACGCACTGGTACCTGCCGCAAGTTTCTAAAATTTTATCGCCCATTTCAGCCAGTTTATCAAGAGCTTCAGTGCTGACAGCTAAAATGGCTTGAACTTGCTGCGGCAATTGTTGTAACCAAAGTGGTTTTAAGACATTGTCATTTACTTTACCAATCGCCAAATTTCGCATTTCGCGTAGCAATTGACTAGGGCGCTTATCGCCAAGGTCTAGTTCGGAGAAGAGCATTTTTAGTTGAACACTTTCGGAATCACTCAAACGAGCAATAAGTGCTTCTATAATTGCGGTATATTGAGTTTCTTCGGGAGGTGATAAAACTATATCACTTACCGTATTCAAAATTTTCTGTTCCAAGGCAGCAACGGTGATGTTGTACTTTGTAATTTCAGCCGAAACATTACTATTCTTAAATTGAGCTTCAATATGCGCAAACCATAATTTCGGAGTTTCATTCCAAAAAGGAGGAGGTTTTACTGAGACGCCTTCAATATATTTAGAAGTACTTGGATTATCGAGCTCTGTATGTCCAGTAATAGGCATAGCTTTTTCAAAGGTTGCAATTGAGTTATCAAAATCACGTCCGGGTCACCAGTGAAGCGTAATGAATGGTTTGAAGAACAGAAACATTAAATAATTATAATTTACATTTATTTACAATTTATACATGACTAGTTTAGCTTAAATGCGGCATCAAATATTTAAGATGCGAATAAGAAAAGATATAATAATAGAACAACATTAAAAAGCAATTCTAAAAAGTAGGAATTAAAGTTGTAGTTAAAACAAACTTAAAGTTATTAAATAATTATAAAAACAATTAATGCAGAATATGATGTGTGATGTCACGTCGCTTCAGGCTCTACATTTACCTTCGATGACGTCACTTGTAGGTATCCATATTGTTTATGAATATTGTTGTAAATAAAATCAACGCGTGGTTTCAGATATTTATCAAACTTTCAATGCGTCTCCTTACATCGGTTTTGCGCATGCTTGCCAGACAAAATCTATCAAATTATTAAAAAACTTGAAATAAACTTTCCGTGAATCTCAGTTTTGATCAAACAGAGATGTCATAAACATCACTGTTGTTATGTTTTAAATATTTTAATTAACAAAATCGTCAGAAACTCACAAATTGGGTTCCACTGAAGTATTACAGGAGTTCCTCAAAATTATTTAATTTTTAAAACTCAATTTCAACAAATTTTGATTTTTATTTTGCTGTTTTGAGTTTTCATTAAAAAATAAAAAACGCTTAATGATTTAGAAGTCATTTTATGATTACATTTTTTTTTAAATATATATCCAAGTAAAATCCTAGAATAGCCAACTTCTTGGCGCATTTTTGATATATCGCCAAGTTGGTGATTATTACTGGGATCAACGTTCCTTTTTGATTATTTAAAAAAACTTAAATTATTTACAAATTTGTTAAAATATTTTTAATAGAATAAAAAATAGAATAATTATTATAAATAGAATAAAAATAATAAGGTACCGTACAAAAAAAAATTGAAAAATTATGTAAAAACGGTAATAAATGAAATAACTGTTAAAAAATGAAATGGTAACGATGATTCTAACAGCAGGAGATCAGAAGCATAAATGGCAAAAAAATAAACCCTTTTTACCTCTAACGAAATCCAACTTTCGCGTAGGTATACATATAAAATAACCAATCAGGTTTGAGACCAATAAAATAACCAATCAGGTTTGGTTGTGATTCGTTAGTGGTTGTTCAAAATAATCTCCCCGATACGTCTTCCGAAAACCTAGTTTGGCGAGATTTAAAAAGCTTGTTGGCGAGATTTAAAAAGCTTGTTGGCGAGATTTTAAAAAGTCGCCACGGGTAGAGCCATTCTAGGGTCCACCCTATATCCATTTTTCAACAAACATTTGCAGGTAATTTTCATTACATTTTACTTATTTATTCTTTATTCACTCAAATATGTAAATCTACAACCGATAATAGTTTATTTCTCATTTGTAAAACATATAGACTGCTGCATTATTAAGTAGTAGTGCATACCATAAATAGTATGCAGCATAATTCTAATAAATAATTCTCAGGTACTTTAACTTGCTACTTATTAAATTTTAAGGAAAGCAAAAGATCTAAATTAGGTTTATTGCATCCGGAAATTCATTATTTGAACTTAAACTGTTTGACATAGGATTGATATTCAGAGGTGAAATATTTTTAAAACAAAATACTAAATATCTTATTGCAATGTAGTAATTATAAAATTTTAATCTTTATGGTAATACCGGAGACGGAACACGCGGCTAAAATTTAAAACACGGAAGGATTCCATTTCATTAGCAATAAATTTAACAATTTAATAATTTTTTCGTAAATTAACGTATTACGATCGCCAAGGCTGAAAAACATTTATATAAAATACATTTTGAGGATTCCTTTTGCATAAAAAACTAAAAATATAGATTAGAAAATTTCGCTAGTTTTAATTTTCTTTAACTGATTACTGCTTTTAATGGGTCAAGATTTTTTCAATTTCAGATGCTCCGAAAAAGGATAATCAAGTTACCGATAACGTTAAATAAAATTAGCCTGGTCATAATTAAAAATAGCTCTTTTCTGGAATTATTAATGAGAAACGATGACATAATTATTTCAGGTGACAAAAAATATAAAATGCAAACAAAAGTTTTATTTCCTTTATAAAAACTTTATGAGGCAGAAACAAACATTTTCAACTAAAGATGCACCTCTGACTAATATTGATAAGAGTTTTATTGTGATGATGCGCCACAAAATTTATAACCCACCATTCGTTTAGCGGACATTGACATGAGATACACACCAACTTTGTTGTTTGCACTAAATCACCAAAGGAGGAAGAAAAAAATGGCGACCGTCTTGGTCCAGCAGCCGTAAAATTCTGTAAGTCAGCCTATCGTAAACAATAAGAGATACACTATAGTCCCTTAAGGCCAACCATATTAAAGACTAATGGCCAATCTTATTCTTAGATCGTTCTGGTGTAAGTCCGGACTAGAACTTTGTTTTTCAGTGGGAAATGGGTTTAATATATAATCGCATGTTCTTTGATAAATTTTGTGAAAAACTACTCTGTTTAAAGCAGCAAGGTTATGAAATTTTTTGAAGGTTATTTTTTTCAGTGGTAATTAAATAAAAGAAAATTTTTTAGTTGAAAGCAAGGTTATTTTAAAACTTTTTCTTACATTCAAAACCGCATAATTCTTATCATCAAAACATTTACTATAGAGGAAATTCTACCGTTTAAGAAGGTTATATTAGCAGACTTTAAAATATCTTTTTCACATATTTTCAGTTAAAAAAAAAGCTGTTCTAATAATTTTTTGTTAATAGAATTTACAACTACAAAAATTAAAAATTGGCTGTTACGGACGTAATATACTATGCTACGGCTAAAGCACCTTGTCTTTAACGTCAGCATTTTTTTAAACTTATAAAAGTTAAGAATAGAGGACAAAAAGAACGAATGCAAGTAAGAACAAATGACCTCAAGAGTTGTTTTAGCAGAGATCATTGGAACTGCAAGATTAACGGAGTTTTTATATAGTCTGCAAAAATGGCATTCATTAATGGTGGAATTGCTCTATAGTATTAAACATATTATGTAATATTACTATGGTAATAGTTTTAAAATCTTTTTTTCGTGCATGTTTAAATTGATTATAATTCGGTTAAAATAAATTTCAATCAAATTTATTTACAATCTAATGATCTGCCGTGTGTTTCGCTATCGCTGAGAAATATCCACTACGAAAAGCGCAAAATTTGGGCGTCATATATTCTCATTAATAATGTTTCACTCTTGCATTGACGGGCTCTTACAATGACTCTAGATGTGTTGTACCGTATTGACCACCCTTATCATTTCATCATTAATGATTGTCATTATCATTATTGGATGATTCTTATAAGGATATTCATGGTTATCATCTTTTATTATTATCATGATTGATGATTATCATATATTGAAAATTATCATTATTGATGAAAATTATCATTATTGATGATGATTATTATTATTGGTAATTATCATTATGTATGATTATGTATGATTATTATTATTTTTCATGATTATACATAATGATAATCATCAACAATGATAATTATCATTTATGATTATTATAATTATTGATGATTATAACTATTGATAACTATCATTTTACCCTTAATTTTATAAAAAAGTAAAAGCAAAAAAGACTTCAAACTAACATGAAAGGCAGAAAAAAACTCATATAGAAAATTTTTGATTAAACTACTCCATTTTTTATAGTAATTCATAATAAACTATTTAACTTTTTTGAGAAAAAGTATGGTTAACATAATTCTAGGCTCAGTGTTATTAAAGATATATTTGATACTGAAATTCTTTAATAAGAAAACAAAATCATTGTATCGAGCAACATTATCAGAACCCATATTCAAACATTTCGCAGATAACATTGAGAAGCTGTTTCAATTTTAGCTCATTCATTGGTGTCACGAGTTTAAAACATAAATCAACCCCTGACGTAATCCACTTACCTCCACAAACCTTCCAGCGTGTAACGATTTATTCGCAATTTATGACCTCAGTTGGACAGCGTTTAACAGAAATAGATCAACAGAACATCAAAGATTTTGGCTGTCTTAAAAATCCCTTTGGCGAATCCACCTCTTTATTTTTTAGTGCCAAAAAGCATCAAAAATCTTCTGAAAGCATTTAAAAAGGATCTAAGAGAAGCCCGAACTGTCGTAAATTGAGAATGATCTTCCACGTAATTCCCCAAGGTTGTGGAAAGTACTTTTTTCTTTCTCATTGAAAAAAAAAAATAAAGCTGGACGTAGTTATGAACGGACCAATAGATTCTTATTCTTTTGTTCGACACTTGACGGTTATTTTTACTTTTTTCCATATTTTCGTTCTCGAATTTGAGATGGCTATTTTGGTGGAAATATTACCTGCAGGCGAAAAATAAATAGTGAAAAAAGAAATTTACCTTTTATAATTGGTGCACATTTTGTTTTGTTGGCTGGAGTTATGCTTCGAGCAGATTCTAGGGTTAAGTCGATAATCAAATGACAAAATTGAGACATGAAAGCGAAATATGTATTTCACGCTAATATTTAAGAGGTCGTCTCTAAACTTAATCGTTTTATCTCTAAAACTTATTGAAGATCGTTGTTTTATAAATTAAAAAGTAAATGCTTTTTTGATGACATTTACATTGTTATCAATATGACAATAGCCAGTTTCGATTACATTTTTCTGAATTATAATCGTTATTATTGAATAACAGACGATAGTTTCCTTTTTGTATCTTAGTAGAAATACCTTTTTCTTTAAAATTCTAAAAAATTGTGATGAACGTTTTGAAAACAGTAATGAATGTTCTTGAGAAAAAAAAATTAAAAAATAAGCTTTATCCAACAATTTATTTTTTTCATACTATTAGAAGATTAAATTCTTAACTTTCTGTGGTAGTTTACAGATTAAATTCGTGATTTGAAACGGGAACTATTTAATTACTATTTTAGTTAATGTCGCCTATTTGTTGGTATTATTCAGTTTCTTTCAATTGCTTATATATTGTTAATTTTTAAAATAAATTATTATTATCGGCCTTTACCTTGAATGATTTTTTAGAAGAATGGAAGAATTAAGCGTTTGTAAATAAATGAAAGTGTTTATAATCTTATAATTTGTGATACAAAAGCATTTTTTAATGCAGTAATTAGCTCTGTTTTTCCTAACTTTTATTAAATTTATTGGCCACTGATTCCAAAGTTATATTACTGTTTCTTTTGTTCATTAGCAGGGTGCTCTTTTATGACTACCTTTACTATATTGGTTTAGATTCCCCCAGCAATGAAACCAATTAGCCCGGCCTTCCTCGATAGTGACTTCTTGATTTCGGTAGTCCTTTTTGTTTTTTTTTTGTTTTTTTGGTTTTAATATAATTTTTTCCCGTCTTTTTGACAAGGATTCAAAAAATAGTAGTTACGAAAAATAAGAATAATATTATTAGTAATATTGCTCTTATAATACTAATAATAACTGAAAGGAATTATGACGAATGATTCTTATCGGGCAACATTGATTATTATCCACAGTATTCTTATGGGATAATATCGATATTTTCTATATTATTTTTAGAACAACAATGATTAGTAATGAAATTTATTCTTATGGGATAACATTGATTATTATCGAAATTATTCTTATAGGACAAGGTTGATTATTATCTAGATTGTTCTTATTGGACAGTCTCGATTATTACTGAGATTATTCTTATAGGACAACATTTATTATTAAAAGGAGTGCTCTTATAGGACAACATTGATCATTATCGAGATCATTCTCATCAGTGATTACTATTGAAATTATTCCCATATCGGACAACAATTGATTATAATTGAGATAACGGAGTTAAACACAAAGGACGATTATTTTAGAACAGGTGTACAACTTGAATTTAGCAAGTGAAAGAGAAAACGATATTTCTTTTTATTCAAGTTTAAAAAATATTCAAATGTGTTGGAGTTCTGCAAAGCAAAGTTGTAGTGTCAGATAACTACGAAAGTTAAAACAAAGCTACGCAAAAATGAAAGAATGAAAAAGATCTTTGTTTAAAGGCAAATATTTCAGACGCTTGCATTGATTTCTTTTTGATGTCTAAATAAGAGAACAGCAAACGCTTCATCTAACAAAAGATTTTTCTTCAAAGATTGTGAGTTTTTTCACTAAGTTTTCCCACAAAGGAGGTATTGTTTGAATCCATTCATCTGTAAGGAAGTATTGTCAATGTTTTAGTCAATATTTTTCTCTAAAAACCAACAAGGTGGATAAAAAAAATTCTTTGATCTTAAAAACTTTGAATAGAGAAAAGATATATTATTATGAAACATTTTCAGGAATACGTGATTTTTAATACAATATTGTATTTTTCGTAGACCGTTTTAAAGATAAATGCTCGAAAAATAATTTTTTATATATGTTTCAAATACTTGAGTATCATTAAGTGTTTAAAGAATTATTTGAAATTTTAACAAGCTTACTTATAGCAGGAAATATGCATAAAATCAATCACAAGAGAAACAAATAAAAATAAAGAGACGAATAAAAAAAAGTGTTGGAAATATTATACGGCTAATAAAGTTATAACTTTTAAATAGATGAACAGTGCGCCAAAAAAAAAACTGACAACCCTGAATAACTTTTGATCTAATAATCGAATCTCCTCTTTCTAGGACACATTCTTGATGGTTCAAGGGGTTAACCGACCTTAAATATGCTAATTAATTATTGCAGACGGTATTTTAAGTTACGAAATCCGACACAAAAACTTACTTTTTCTGAAAAACGTATCTTTTTTTCAACAGTAGCTTTCCCCCCCCCCCCATAGTTTGGTCAGGAGAGTGATCCAAAGTTCGGATCCCTTAATGATAATTTTACTTTTTGCGTATTTCGCCATATCTCGTAAACTTCTTAAGCGAATAGAAAGATTTTTGCACTCAATTATAAAATTTGTTTATTCAAAGAAAATTGAATCCAGGGAATATGCAAAAATTAAATTTTATTTAATATGCATTATTTTATTTAATAATAGTTTAAGTTTTTTTAAATTGTAAGGTATAAGAGTTTTTACGTCATTTTAAAGTAGGTAATATTAAATGGCAAAATACTAATCTGAGCTAAATCGGTTGAATAGTTCCCAAGAAATCAAATTTTAGATATACGGCTGTGTTGTCTGCAAATAAACGAAAAATTAATAAATAAATAAATTAAGCTATAACAGTGAAAGAGTAAATAAAAAATTCTTCTACATGCGCTGCAAACAATTTTAGCTTACTTCAACACCAAAAACTGGGGCTAACTGTAAACCAAAATTTTTTACAGTTTTAAATTAAAAAAATTTGCAATGGTGGTGACTTACAGGACCAAAGTAGCAACAGATTAAGAAGAAGCCACTGCAGGAAAACAGTAATAAAATCTTTCTACTTTAAAAGTGTTGCAGTCTCTTTCAAAGTACGGCAAAATGTGTGAAACTTCCGTTACGATAATAAGCTTAGGTTATTTGCTCGATGCATTTACCCTTTTTTTTAATCGAATTCATAGATTTTTTTTTAAATGTTTGGTTATTTATTTTATTTTATTTCTACAAAACTAACGAATAAATTAATTTTTTTCTTTGAAGAAAAGAATTAAGGAATAAAAAATATGTATCTTTTTTTTTCTTAACACCTAAATCAAATCACGATTCAATTTAAATATTTTAGTTCTTCTTTATTTTTCTTGTATTTCAATTTATTTCTATGTTTGTTAACCATTTATGTTTTTGACATTAATCTTTTTAGACTAATAGATGAATAAATACAGATATGTCGTATGTCCTCTAATAAATGCTTCTCAATAACTAGGAAACAATTTTTGAGGATTTTTAAACGGATGTTTTCACGATATCAAATCGATTTATCTCTCCAATCTATATTTCTTAATGACATTTTTAATCTATTTTTGTCAAAATATTAAAGCTTAAAATCATTATATATAACAGCGTAAAGGTTGCGACTACCTTCTAGGAGAGTTTGGGCTCATCACCAGGATCAAAAGTGCATAAAAACCCATGCTCGGAACCACTACTACTGGGGACACTTCCTATAGGGGTAATACTGGATCACGCGGCAGGGGGCACTTCCATATTATGACCTGTTCAGAACCACGCCAAGAAACAGTTCATAATAGGGGAACTGCCCCTAGCATCGTATGATGATATCTTCGGGCATGGGCTCCTACTCAATTTTAGTCCTGATGATGTGCCCTAACTTCCCCAGAAGTAAGGCTCAACATTTACGTGACCTCCTGTTATAAAGTTTTTAAACTTGTACAGTTTGACAAAAAGGTTATATAAAGAAAATCTGCAGCTTTAGGAGCAAAATTAATTTCAGATTTGAAACCTCTATATACCCAAATTAGGCAAGATCAAGTATTTTTGAAAAATTTTTCTTCCCCACTATTATCAAAAATTTTTTTCCATCTTTTAATTGTGGAATTTATCTAGGAAGAGAATCAAAGAAAATAAAAAGAAATATTTTTTTAACCGTCGTTGAACAGCTGAATTTTGAGTATACGAATGCTGATGCTCAACTCCGTAGCCTTGTCATTTTGATCCAATCCGGAAGACAAGGGAACTCCTAAATCAAGTACTGGAAGAAATTTGACTTCGTGGAGTATTTTCGATGGAACTAACTCGCATTTGCATAATGCAGAGGAAGAACACGAAAACCGCTCATGGTTAGCCTGACGGCCATAGGACTCTAATCCATGATTCTTCGACCACTGAGGATATCTTACGCCAGCCCTGTTTGCGGAGTGAACCGGGTGCAGAATTCGTTGTCGACCAGCCATCGCTGGGATTCAAACCTGGGCTACCCTCATTAGATGGCGAGTGCTCTGAGCCATCACGTCTCTAATTAACCGTCACTAAGCAGAATCATACAAAATTATTAGAAAGACACTAAATTATAGAATGTCTAAAAATAAACAGGTTTAAAACGAAATATTGTTTTGCCCTTTTTGTACTTCCCTTTTTAACATAGGGCAAAACTAACAAGATGATTTGTAATATAAAATATAACAATTAAAAATTTGTTCGTCCATTCGTCTAAAATTTACCTCCATGTGTTACAAAACACGAAATTTCAATTTCTTTTATTGTGAAGTGTGTGGATAGTTGCTTTCGACTATGTCAACCTTCATCTATGCAAAGGTGTCATAGAATCAAGTTAACATGTCTTACATACAAGTGAATTGGATTTGTATATTTGTAGTAGTAGATACACTACAGTACTCCCCCACCGGAATTATAGCTGTGATAGAATTCGATGAATGGATACCACTAGTTGATTCATTGCTGTCTTGTGAAAAGCCGTGAGAGCTGTATTAAGTTCATGGTCATGGTCGCTCCTGTGTTGCCTTTCGCAGTCGAGTGCATACGTTGTAAGTGATCGAGACTGATTAGCAACAGCGCAAGGAGGTGGATAATGTCGCAGTCACAAGTCAACTTTTAAATATGGGCCATCCATTGAAGTCGGCGTGTTCAAATCGAAGTGAGCGTTACTGTCAATTTTGGAGTGTTTTCATCGCGTCCGAAAGTCACCAATGTGGGGATAATTGTTTTCAACTATGTCAACCTTCATCTATGAAGAGGTACACCGTCATAGAATCAAATTAACATGTCTAATAGAGTAGTGAATTGGTTTTGTATATTTAAAGTGGTAGATACACTACAAGAAGTAATCATCAGATTTAAACTTTGAGTAGGTTTCATTCAAGTAACTTTCATATTTATTTATAAGTCGACAATATTTAATTATAATTAATACAATTTCATGATTATTATTACTTTATTTTTTAAATAAGTAAATTTTGTGTTTGTTTACAAACATAACTTTTTTGTTGGGTTATTGGTTTAAATTGTTTTTTAAAGTTTAAAAGATTTACGTTCAATACCTATTTTTAGATATCAGGAAAATTTTCTTCTCTTTAGAAATGAACTGTTCACAATATATTGAGAAATGCTTTACATTAATAATATTTTCCTATTGTTTTGAATTTTCAGTTTTTGAAATCCGAAACAGGGGCGACCTGTTTTCAAAGGTCACCACTACTACTGACCACTGGCTGGTAATGGCGAAAAAAAAAGAGGATGAGTTTTAACGTCGACACTTTTTAATTTTAAGTCAATAAAAAGGTCAGAGAAAAAGGTGAAACGAGTTTTGGTAATAATTCCGGTTAATAAGTTACCAAAAATATCTGCCACTTAAGCAATTCTACGGTATGAAAGTTTGTGCAAGCGTTAGAAGAAATATTAAGCAAAACAGGATTCAACCAAATAGCTGATAACTATAATTCATATGAAAGAATTGATGAATGAATCGAAGAAATTCAAGAATAATTAAAGTTCAAGCATGTATTTATGAATGAAACTAGCATTTATGCATGAAATAGAGCAATTCAAAAATTATTTTAAACATTTATTTTTCAATGAAGAAAAATTGGGAACAATTTAAAATGTTAGGTCAAGTAATTATGAATGAACTATATGAATGAAAATGAAATATTACGTAATCAACAAGTTCTTTTTTCTATACTTAGGTTTGTATGCAAACAAAAAAAAATCTATTTCTCTAGACTCTAGATTTTTTTAACCAATTTTTTTCCGCCAATTATTGGCGGTGGATTAGTGACAGTGGATTGGATTAGTGACGGATTGGATTAGTGGCGGTGGATTGGATTAGTGACAATAAAATATTATTTTTCATGTAAGCATTGCTCCCTTATCAGCAAAATTTAAAAAATCTCAAAAACTCGTTGCTCAAACAAATTTCCTTAGAAGTCAACAGTTATGTAATAGTTGGATTGAATATCACCATATGGTGTCGTGCCATTCTACAAAAAACCAAACGTGTTCTGTTTTTGCCTCAATTTTAAATAATAGTAAAAAAAAAATTAAATACTGACTCTTTTGAGATAGCATGATACGCAAAACACTTAAATTAGCGTCATGGGACTCAAACTTTCGATCACTCACTGAAATATATTTTCCAGATTGGAACCACGAATCTTTTCACAGATAAATATTCAAAATAGTAAAAAATAATTATAAAATATATATTGAAGAAATTGATAAATATACTATTCAAAATCTATACTTACGTATGTATATTATTGAAATTTTGTATAAATTATTGAAAAAACAAACAAAAAAAAAATTTCTAATTTCTTCTAATTTCAATCTAATTTTTTTGGAAAACAAGCTTTATAGGTCTCAGACATCTTTAACTGTTAATCCTGAACTACTCCGTACACAATTTTGCTGACATATTTAAATTCAACTCAGACACATTCTGTGTCAATTCTTTAGATGACTGAATAGACATTGAACAGCTAATCGAGATCAATATTAACATTTTCGGTATGGTACAATGGTGTTTGATGGAGGTTGTAAGTTGCATCATACACCCGTTTCGGATTCACAAGTTCATACATGAAATATGATTTAAAAGCTAGGTTTTTTTTTCAATTTTACATGAATAGTGAATGAATCATTTATATTGCGTGGAATACAGTCTACGGTCTTATGCAAGTTATTGGGTACGCTGACAATGCATACTTTTATCTTTAACTGGTGATCAACACCCAGTTCACGTATTTGAATAAAAGGGGTTCTTAGATTCACCATTCATCGGTAGGGTTCAATTGTCTCAACCACTTTGGTAGTTTTGTGAGGGACGGGCTTCATGTTTGCGTTTGCGAACGGAATCCTTTCGTTTGTGTGTAACGCAAGTATTCCCGCCTACGTACTTTGGCTTTTTCAGCCTCGGTAATCTCAGTACTTGCCATCGTTTTTTTTCTTCTTGCTTTTGGGACAGCGTCAATCAGTTTGGACCCTCTTTATTTGTGAAATCCACCTGAATTAGTATTGAAAGCAATCCAGTTTGAACTGTTGGTTAGAATTTCTGATTCTTAATGAAAACAATAAAAACAAAAATATCGTTCAAATGATGAAATTCTCTTTTATTCACAATTCAAGAAGTATTTATGTCATCTCTCTGGTCCCATATCTCAAAAATAAACTCACCAATTTAATGCATAACAAAATTAAAAGTGAAAAAAAAAATTTTAAAAAAATATCAAACAGCAGCGGTCGCCATAGCAATGCATGCGCACTGTTTACTATTACTGGTGATTATTGTAGTTGAAAAGTGAGGATTCCATGAAATCCATTTTGGCAGTGGGTAAAAGCTCAGTTATTTCAATAAAATTATGAAGCAAATTTTTGTCGCGTGAAATATATTTGATGTACAGTCCGCAAAAAAAAAAGATATCACCCTGAATAACGTTCGTTCTAATGATCGGATTTTCACTAACTAAGTGTCAATCTTAATGGTTCCTGGGGGTGACCTCAAATATACGAATTAATTAGTGCTAACTATTAATTAAGTTACGAAATAAGACACAAAAACGTACTTTCTCTGAATAAACATACATTTTTTTTTTTACATATTTGGATTTTTCATCTTCAAAATATAGGGGGTAGCCGCAATCTGGGAAATGTGGTCCCCATAGTTTGGTCAGGAGAGCGATTCAAAGTTCGTACCCCTTAATGTTAATTTCGCTTTTTGCGTTTTCAGTCATATTTTCAAAACTAATGAAGCAATT
>NC_092208.1:93906064-93927995 GCF_043381705.1 Parasteatoda tepidariorum
GCTATTTACCTAAATAATTGGACCTGCAATCAAAGGCTAAAGAAAAACAGTCCTTTTAGTCATGTTAAATCACAACTGTTAATCGCTGAAAATATTGAACCTCTTTATCTTCATAGCAATCTTAGTACTTGCTTGGATCTTTCCAATGTTAGTTTCCATGAAAGCCTCCCTACCATGCTTGACAAGAAAGACTGTGTGCCTGACTTCCTCAGACAATTGTCCCTGGAAATCATCAATAAAATCCCTCCAAACGACATCAAAATATTCTCTGATGGCAGTAAAATGGATAGACAGACTGGCAGTGGGGTATTTATTGAAACACCTCGAGAGAACTACACTCTTCATCAACGAAACCCCGATTTTTGCTCCGTCTTTCGAAGCGAACTAATTGCAATCGACAGGGG
Source organism: Parasteatoda tepidariorum (assembly GCF_043381705.1). Classification (NCBI taxonomy): domain Eukaryota; kingdom Metazoa; phylum Arthropoda; class Arachnida; order Araneae; family Theridiidae; genus Parasteatoda; species Parasteatoda tepidariorum. Next base: position 93,906,469 of record NC_092208.1, read on the forward strand.
ACTAGAGAAAATCTTGAGTGAAGGGCACCTTGGAAATACTTGGATACTATCTGACAGCCGTAGTTCAATTCAACACCTCAAAAATTGGGCCCTCATTGGAGATAAAACCAGTTTTTCGATCTTACAAAAAGTAAAGCTCATTTCCCAACAGCATGAGGTCCACTTTCAATGGATCCCGTCCCACGTCGATATCCACGGCAACGAGTTGGCTGACACTCTTGCAAAGAAGGGACTAGACCATCCAGTCCCCTCCACCTCAGAGCTTACATACCTTGAACTTTTTGCAAGGCAAAAGGCCCAGAACAAACAAAAGTGGCTGCTTCCACCTATTCACTACTGGTATAAAGCAAAAAGGCCAGAACTCTCTCTATCTCTCCCTGGTGACAGGCAAACCAACACCTGCTTATCCCGACTGGCCAGTGGACACCTGAAAAGTCTCACATTTTCTGCAAATCAGAAGATCTTTCCTCTTTGCCCTAAATGCCAACAAAACCAGGCATCACCTGAGCACATCTTGAACTGTTTAGGGCTGGACTAGAACGACATTCATTCCTCTCCCATTCTGGTTTCGGATTTTCTTAATATCAACGGATTCATTGATCTGGTCTGACCCCGTCAGACCAGATGGGAATTAGCAACAGCAACAACAAGTTTTCCTTAGTTACTTGCAAATTCAGTATTCATTATTTCATTTAACCTTATTTACGCAATTTTTTGAAATTTTTTTAATTACAAATTTTTTTTTCTGGAAAAAAAAACTGTATTCATTTAAAAAAATAATTTCTTTGTATTAAAAGATAAATCATCTTACAGCTTCGTGAGTTCTCATAGGTTAGAAAAATTACATGATATGGTCAGCAATAAGCAAAGAAAATCCTGTTATTTTCATCCTTCCTGTTTAAAATTAATAATCTTTATAACAATATTTAACTGTAAATTGTTTATTTATCCATTATTTAAATGATATGTACCTGAAATATATATTTATCATCCCTTATTAAAATTTTTCTTTATTTTATTAGATGTCTTATTTTGAATTATTATTTAAACTTATGGGATTCAAATTAAACGAAGCTTTATTATATCAAATTATAAAGCAATCAATGTTATCTGTTGTTGTTGTTTTAGTTAATTTACGTCGCACTAGAGCTGAAACAATGGGCTATTGGCGACGGTCTGGGAAACATCCCTGAGGATGATCCGAAGACATGCCATCACAATTTTGATCCTCTGCAGAGGGGATGGCACCCCCGCTTCGGTAGCCCGACGACCTGCCCGCGAATCGATGTTTTTTTTTAATAACATTTAATAGTTAAAATATTTAGTTTTATTTTGGTTATGATCAAGATATTAATATACAAAGTATTGTAACTACTACTACGTTTAGATATGGGTAATTCCTTTTCAAACAAGCCAACAAAATCAAAAAGTTTAGGTCAATAATTCAAAATTCTATGATTTTGATATATTTGCTAAGCCTACTTCTGCCATGAAAAATGCCAAGTTTCATATTTTTTTAACAGCTAATTTCCGAGTTATACATATTTAGAATTTTGAAAATTCAGAATTTTTTAAAATTTACTAATTTTCAAACGGATGCAACTTTAGAACTATTTGATCTTAAGATCTAAACTTTATGTCATTTTGTTCAGTTTTAATGAAAGTTTTTTTTATATATATTTCTAACACGGCTGAATTATTTGAAAAAATAATATTTAAAATAAATTTTAATTTTTAAAAATTACAAAATTGGAATTTTTAATTTTTTAGAGGAAAATTATATTGTATTGAACTCTTTTTCAATAATTTTTTGGCCCAATTTACAGGTGGTATTCTTTTATGATCATAATAAAGAAAAAATTTGTAGTTAAACCATATTAAAAAAAAAAAAAATTTCCACTACAATACTTCTATTATCAAATAACCAAAATTTTTTAAATAACTGTAATTCGTTTTGTGAAATAGTAGTTTTGTGAAATAATAGTTTTGTGAATAATTTAATTATTTATTGCAAAAATTATTAAATGGATCTAAGAAAGAAAAATGAAAAGAAAAAAAACAATATCTCTGAGAAATGTGAAGAAATTATAAAAAATAAATTCGCTTATAACAATTTATTCAAAGTATTAGTATAACTATAACAAACGAATAAATATTATTAACAAACTTAAGCATTATGCTGTCGTTATAGTTTGTCTAAAGTCTCTTAGCCATTCGTCTGGACCCGTGGTGGTGACTATGGTAACGAGGTATAACTATTTCAAGTAGTAGGGGTGTGGGGGTATAGGTTTTGACTTGGGTCGGCGAAAGAATCTTTTTCTTTTGTCTATAAAGTCAGCAGCTCCTTGAAATGTGCTATTCTTGTTTCCATAGCAGCAGACGGCCTTAGACTTTGTGGAGAGGGGAGTCTTTACCGTAGACAAACTTTATGCGACCAAGCTGACGGAGGATGCTTATAGCAGGGTTGCTTTTTCCTCAAAACCTTTAATCGCCAAGTTGACGGCAGTAAATATACGGGTGAGAAACTGTTGAAAATTACTGGTTAAAACTGGTGAGAGTGGCGATCACCGCAAATTCTAAAAATAAAAATAAAATTTAAAAAAATTAAAAAAAAACATTTTATTAAATAAACCAGTTTTGCTCCTGATTTCATGATGGTATTTATATGGCATCAAAAATAAAAATAAATATACTTTCAACGTACTTTAAAATATTTACAAATGATTCTGAAAATAATATAGTTTTAAATAGAAGCTGCGTAAAATTTATTCTCCTCTTTTGAAATTAGGATGTAATTTACTTAAATTTTTAGTATACCCAAAATGTCCTTGAATGGTTATATTTTTAGAAAGAAAGAAACTTTGTTTTACCTAATCTTTTTACATGAACCACTTACTGCAATAGACACAGGCCGAGCAATTTGGTGAACGTCTGCAACTAATTCAAATCTTGCGATATATAGTCCGAATATATTTTGATTTGGCAGTTCTTAAGAGAGATAAATGCATTTTGAGACACAGCTTCCTCAAATTTTATTTCCTAAATCAATTCCTAATCAAAAAAATCAAATTCCTAAATTGACATTCCAGATAACTTGACATTTGTTATTTAAATTATTTCATAAAAGAAATAAATTATATCATAAAAGAAATTAATTATTTTATGAAAGAAATACTGGGTTCCTATTAGTAACCTAGTATTCCTTTTATTACTGTATAATGCAATCCTAGTATTTGTAATCCTAGTAACTACTAATTCATTGTGCAATTTATATAAATGTTTGTAATAAATAAAATAAAATTATATTTTTATTTATTTAGAAGCGACGGGTTCGTTTCAAAGGAGGACGGGTACATTGTTGGACAAGCCGTCCTCAGGGACGGGTAAAAGTTTTGAGTTTTTTCGAGCCCTGGGACTTGCGTCTTCACCTCATTGAAAATATTGAATCGAACGTTAAGTAACTGGCGCTGAACCAAGCACAATCATCCCACTGACATAGTTACTTGATTGTTTCGTTGATACTACTTTTCAGACTAAGTTTATTAACTATCTTATTAAGAATAAATGACTCTTATTAAGCATAGGTTTCTCAGGTGTATTTTTTTTCATTACCGTAATTATTTTGATTATAACAAATAGATAGCAATTACTTGCCTTAAAAATGTTGCCTCTTTTAATTCAGCACACATCCCTCCCTCCCCATGCTCTAAATAACTGGATTTTCAGAAAGGTTGAGATTTTTCGTGATCCTTAGGGAGGCGGCAACGTAAAAAAGGTTGAGAATCTATGGTATGTTGTAATAGTAGCGCCAGCTACATTTATAAGAGAAAAAAACATTGCTTCTTTTGTTGGTTTCATTGCGTCTAGAGAGATAGACCAGTGCGCAGTATATAATAAACGCTTTAATTATTAATCCGGAATTCATTCTTTTTTGTTGTCATTTATCGATAAATCCGATCAAGATTATTTTCAGGAGCTCGTAATACGAACCACGTAAAACCGCAAACGTTAATCAAAGACAAAATATTAATAATGCGTCGTTTATTTGTAAATAATTGTTGCGTTCATATTTACATTATTTATACACTACTGGCCATTGAAATTGCTACACCAGGAAGAAATGCAAATAACAGAATGATATTTCATGGGAACATACATTATAGTTAGAAAAACAAGTAATTAAATTTTCAGAATATTTGGATGTATAGATCCTGAGGAATCAGTACTCAGAGCAGCCTTCCCTGGAAGCAATAACAGCAGTTATTCTCCTGGCATCAAGCTGAACAGACAGAAGTAGTAAGTAGAAGTAGTAAGTAAGAAGTAGTAAGTATATATAGTATGTATTATAACAAGTAGTAAGAAGTAGTAAGTATATATAGTATATATTATAACAAGTAGTAAGAAGACCAAGTGAAGGAACAGTTCTTACCAGTGAATGAACACAAAATTGCCCAGTAAAGGAACACTTAATTTTGGTTATTTTTTAATGTTCTGTATGAATTTATAAGCCATACAAATATTTAAAAACAAGCCTATTCTTGAAATTATAACATATAAATACTTAGAAAATGTTAACTTTTTTTTGTAATCATGAATTGAAAATTAAAGTGTCAACATATTAACACATACTGTTCATTCACTGGGAAATCTATGCCTAGTAAAGGAACATGCCTGTTCCCTCACTGGTTCGAAGTTGTTTTTCGTATTTTTGACATACTTTTGATGCAGAATATCACTAAAGGTACAAGAAAATTAATGTTTATCTTTTATTTTCATTAACTTAGAAAAAAAAACTGTAAAGGAACACTTGTTCCTTTACTGGTTTTTCATCGTTTGATAATCCAGTAAATAAACACCCCCTTATCTCAGTACTTGCTTATGCTATGATGCTTAAAATAAATAAAACGTAACTTCAATAACTATATTTTGAATTCTCTTTTTCACAGTGAGAAAATAAAACTACTACGAACAATTAATTCCACTTTAAACAGATAAATACAAGCACTCACTTTATAATTTTATCAAAGAAACAAGGTGTTGCACAGATAATAAAAAATTTTAAAAAAATTTTCAGAGAGCACTATGTGACCAGGTAATCCGATACATTATTAGTTGACTTCCTATTGTTTGGCAGTAAGCTATTGTTACCAATCAATCTAAAGAAAAACTTTCAAAATCTTATTTTTAATCAATATATATGAAATGTTCCTTCATTGGGTCGTGTTCCTTCACTGGTTGGTTTACCCTATATACTTGAATATTCACTTCAAATAAAAAGGGCTTAAGGGTTTTGTACTAAAATTTCTTCATTCTTTTTTTTTTTTAAAAGAATAAAAATATTACTTGAGAGCGGTTATGAATGAAATATTTTTCGATTCTTGCGCGGCGATAGTGAGATTTTTTGGTGCAGGAATTGTTACGGTAATCTACCCATTAAATTTTAGAAATTTTCAAATTAAATGATTTAAGTTTTAAATAAATATTCAATGCTTAATAGTTTTAAATTTGCTTTAACTAATTTAATGTTTTAAATGTAAAGTAATGTAGAGTTTTAAATTTAGTGTTTTCATTGTAAAGTTTTTCTCCTATAATTTTAGCTTCGTTTTCTGGATAAACAAGCTTATCTACCAGGAAGGGGCAATTCAGTTTTGAGACTGCTGGACAATGCAAATGGAAAATGACATTCTGGTAGAAAACTGGTGGTCATATGTTCGATCCTGACAGAAAACAAAACGACTGGAGGTTCTCTTTAAATCTGCCGGAAAGTCCTCTTATTTGTTGTTGTGTAGAAGTTTGAAGAAAGGTGCATCCTTGTGTGATTCATCCCTGCTGTGTGTTTGGTTGGCATGCACATTGGTAACTGTTTCTGACCATTTTATAAAATCTTTCAATAAAGCAAAGATTCCTCAGTTTATTGCTCTGAAATATAATTGCACATAAACAAAAAATTGCAGTTGAAGGAAAACTTTAAACTCTATGAAATGACTGTAAAGTTTTGGAATTATTTTTTATTTGAAAATAACAATAATTAAAATCATAACACATAGTCCTACTGTTGCTTTTTCAAAAAATTTTGAAAATTTTTTCATTTAATGACAAATACGTGTTCTTAACTTGTATTTTAACAAAGGATCATCGATATGCTTATATTAAATAATAATGACTGTAAGAATGCATTACTTTTATAGTTGAGTGAAGTTTATAATTACATTGTGTTATGTTTTAAAATAAAATAATTACGTTGTGAAATAATGTTTGTCATGATTTTATTTTATTTATTCTATTTTATTTATTCTTAAAAACTGCATTGTGTAATTTATTCTTCAACTTCGTAATAAATCTTCACAATTTTAAAAAAATGGGGTTGGCAANGTTGTGAAATAATGTTTGTCATGATTTTATTTTATTTATTCTATTTTATTTATTCTTAAAAACTGCATTGTGTAATTTATTCTGCAACTTCGTAATAAATCTTCAGAATTTTAAAAAATGGGGTTGGCAAGTATGTGTTCACTAAAAAAACTTAAGATATGTTAGAAATTTTTTTTATAGTCATTATAGTTATGTTTAAGTATTATGAAAATTCAAGATATTCAAGAAATTTTGAAGATATCTGAAGCACTTTTATTTTAACATCATTGTTAAACATTAAATCTAGATTATGAGTATTTATACTTCTAGCATTGTATTTATTACTTCAATTTCGAATTATTTAGTTCAAATTCCAGATAGGAAGTGTATATGTATTTTTATGATGTTTAAAATAATATAATAGTAAAAATTTCGTTGGCTTAATATTTAAAATTTAGCTGAACATTTAGTTACATTATTGTAATAGCAGAAAATTTAAATCAACGTAGAGAAGAATCTTGTTTAAATTTCCATATGTAAGGTTCTTTGCGAAAGCAAGTTTCTTAAATGCATTATATATGTTTTTTTAATGGCTAATTCATCAATACCAGAAACTTGGACTCCAGCATCTGCTCCATTTTTTAAATTTCATTTTCTGAAAAGCACTGTTTAAAAATATTTTCATATTACACCTCCTTTCTTTTTTCAAACCTATTTATGTCTTAACGCATACTCTATAATCAGAGAAAAATGAACAATAGTATTGTCTTAATCAAAAATCTGTTTTGTTCTAGCAACTTTCTCAAAAGAGTAATTGATTGTAGTCAAATTTTGATCATTAATACTACTTACATGATTAATACAACTTTTAAAAGATAATGTAAAAAATATTATTTTTTCGTCTCATTCTTGTATGCAATTATATGTTTCTGCAAATTTAATTTAGATAAAACATAATATTTACTGACAGTTTTGAAATTAAAATGTTATGTAAATTTTTTGCAAAGATTGTTAGTTTAATAGAACATAACACTTTTAAATAGTTATCGAATTGCTGAAAATTTCTGATGTGCCCATAAAAGTTACTTTAACATTATAAAAAAATACTAGCAATTTTTATAATATTAGTTGCTTTCCTGGTTTCATTCCCTGGAAACATTTCTACGTTGCGTTTGGGTTTTGTATCAGATGTTTTGTTAAATAAAATTTCAAATATTAAAAGAATAAAGTTACGTAAGTATTTCTACATTTAATTTCAGGGAAAAAAGAAGTGGAAGAAAAAATTTGTAAATTTATTGAAGTAAGTAGTTTGAATATATTTAAATTATGTTCTTTATTGTGTCAATTATTACAAAAAATGACAACTTAAAAACTGAACAATTTTATTTTAGGATTATAAGGGGGAAATATTTTAAGTTAAAATTTACACTCAGCTCAAATGTAAATACATAACTTTGTATAGTGTGGGTATTTTTATATAATTTCAGAATATAAATAATGAATGATAATTGTGAAATTACAAATGGCTTAAGTTACGACTTTTACGAAACATGTTTTACAAGCTAATAAATACAATAAATTTTGATTAGATAGGCTCATTTCTAACAAAAATTAAGAACACATTTTTAAATTAATTACTTTAAAATTATTAATGATATGAAATTCATCGGAAAACCCATTGTATGAAGAAAAGAATATCAATAAAAGTTGCTACATAGTATTACTTCCTAATTAATTTTTAAATATTCAAAAAAAAAAAAAAAAAAAAAAAAAAAAAAAAAAAAAACAGCTGAACGTAAAATATACTTTGGAGTAAGAAGGAGGAAAATGGGAGGTAGCAGAATTCGCTAATGTAATTTTATTTAGTATTTTTGTATTGCTAAGAAAATAATGCATGGGATGAAATAAAACTATTGTTCTATGTTTTACTTCTTCACAACAATTCAGAAAGTTAAGTAAAATTATATCACCGAATTATTCTACTATCATCCATATCTTCCTCTTGCTTATTCCAAAAAATAACAGGCAACGCAAGATAACATCAGAAAATACAAAATCTAATATTATGAAGCATCAAAACTAATGCAAAATAATATTACGGCGAAAGCTAGATAATATTAGTTTGCATAGAATCTAATATTATATAATGCAAGGAAAACAGCGACCTCTTGTATCTTTCTAATATTTGAAGTTGTGCAAAATAACGTTAGATTTTAACGATTTTCTGGTGTTATCTAATATTAAGTGCTACTTGGGTAATCTTTTGTCTAGTTCCATGCCAAGGTAGGTTACGTTATCTTTTCAAGGGATTTTTGCGTCGTCAAGGATGATTTGGCCAGGGATAGGGAGAGTGCTCCTTGAAAACATAATCGCTTGTGTTTTATCTATATTTAATGATAGCTTCCAATCTATGAACCATTTCTTGATGCTTATTAGGTAGGAATTGAGGGTATTAATTATTGAAATTTTGCTATGGTATTGTGTCAATATGGCAGTATCGTCTGCAAGTAGTGCCAGGATTGCGTCTGAATTTTTAAGAATATCATTGATATAAAGTAAAAAGAGAACAGGACCGAGTTTGCTGCCTTGTGGCACGCCGCTACTTATTTTATTGATTATTGACATGGAATTGTTAATTATTACAAAATATTTTCTGTCAGTTAAATAGGATTCAATATGTTTGATTAATGGTTTGGGGAAGTTTTGTTTATGGAGTTTATGGAATAAAACTTCATTCCAGACTTTGTCGAGCGCATTTTCTAGGTCTAGAAAGATAGCACCTGTGTGTTCTTTAGCCAGAAAGTGTTTTCATCTGGCGGATTTAATTTTTTAATTTGTGATTTTGTCTGCAGTAAGGAATGGATTCTAGATGACGTTTAATCTATTAAAGGAAAAAAGAGGATCAGAAATTAAAAAATAAAATAAAATAAAATAAAATAAAATAAAATAAAATAAAATAAAATAAAACTTTCTTGAGACTCAAGAAGTTAGCTGATAGTCTTCTTGAGAACTATGCTTGAAGCAAAAAAAAAAGTATAAATGCGGAAAGAGCCAATATTACGTTTTGATGCTTAGGAACATCATTAATAAGAAGAGTACTGGTCTTATCTTGCTGCCTCATGCCACGCAGATTTTTATATTATTGGTATTTGACGGAAATTATCGACCTGGACAAAGTAAGTTCTATTATTTGAAGAGGATTAAATAAGCTTAATTAAAGGTGGGAAAGCCGTGATGGCTCAGGGGATAGAGAGTTTGTCTTTCAAAGAGATGAACCGGGTTTGAATCCAGGCAATGGCTGGTCGATACAAACCCACATATAGCTTGCACCGACTACAGTGCTGACATAAAATATCCTCAGTGGTAGACGAATCATGAGTTAGAGTCCCTTAGACGTCAGGCTAACCGTGGGAGGTTCTCGTGGCTTTCCTCTCCATGTAACGCAAATGCGGGTTAGTTCCATCAAAAAGTCCTCCATTAAGGCAAATTTCTTCCAATTCCAGATCCAGGATTTCTCCCAATACCTGATCCAGGACTTCTCCCAATACCTGATCCAGGAGTTCCCTTGTCTTCTGGATTGGGTTCAAATTTACAAGGGTACAGAGTTGAACATTAGAAGTCGTAACGATGGTTATGAAATATTAAATAAAATTAAAGATGCGGGAGTCGGAGGGGCTCAGGGTAGGGCCGCCTCGAAAGAAGGAGGAGTTACAGTTGAATAGGGGGCCTCGGTACTGAAAATGATCTTCAGCTCTGACGTCATGCATCACGATCCGTGTTTCAGCCGGTTTGTGTTGTATGCTGTGTTGATTACATAACAAAATTGTTTTTTTTTCTTGCTTTTTTTCAGAAAATAATGAATGTACTACTAGTTATTATTCTAATTGTCCGTGTTTTGCTCTTATTCTTTGTTGTATGATTACATTAAAGAAATATTAGCTTTTGGAATTTTAAACATTTTTATTAAAATTCTAAGGAATTTCTTCTAAGGCTTATATAAAATTTGTTATTTTACGAGTGGTGATGAAAAAACAAATTATATATTGTTTTTGCTGGTTAAAGCATCTAACAACACTGTCAGGCTTAAAAACTTCCCTTTGAATGATTTCTTCTGTTTGGCTATTTAAGCGAAACAGGTTTCAAAATGTAATTTTTATTTATTTAGATTTTTTTTGTGCAATACGAACTGTACAAAATTGTCAAAAATGCAATGCTATTGGTAAATAGTTTTTAAGCTTTTGGTGGGAGAATTCAATGTATTTTTAATACAATTAGGGGAGAAAAAAATGTTTTTAAATATTGTAGTTACCCGTGAAATTGGTTACATAATACTAGTACATAATAATTTTGCTCACTTTATTAATAGTACAATACTTAAAATATGTTTCTAGTACTTTTCTTTTGTTATTCTATATATTTGTTTTTAACCATGACTGGTTTAAGTTTTCTTTTGAATAGTTTCTTTTGTTTTGTTAGTTAAACAAAAATTATTGCAAGGTAGTATTTATAAGAACAAATGATTCACCGCCAGTTATTTTAATTTTTCCTATCTTGTCTGCATTTTTATTTATTTATTTTTTGTATGATTGCATTAAGAAAACAATTTTAGCTTTTAGTAACAATGTTAACATTTCCCCTCTACATTTCTATAATTCAGATTGATGTGACAATTTCTTGTATTTATATCTTGATACATAACGTAAATGTAAAAATAATTATATTAATGTTATTCATGAAAAAGTATTGTTTGTATGAAGAATGAATAAAAAAAAATTGTATTCTGTACCTGCAAAGTTTATATAACTCATTTAAATTCACCTACACATTTGATGAAATATATATGCTTTTTTTCCTATATTAATTAAAAAAATTTTTTTTTGGAAGTTTTATTTTCGTTATATACATTTTTTTTTTATCCTCTTAAATTCATTCTTTAGTATCTTATTAAATATGAATCTTATGCCTTTTAAACACTATTTTAATAGTCTTGTTTTGTTAAATGTTCAACAAGAAATATTTTTCCAATATAAGAATTAATTCTAAATATATATTTCTTTTTTATGTGACTAGTCTCCTACCTGAAAGCATTCCAATTATTTGGTTCAAAACTTCCTATTGGTAAATATCAATAAATTGAATAAAGATTTAGTTGAATCATAAAAAGTGTAGTTGGTTGTTCAACTTATGTGGATTTAAAATATAATTTGCAATAAATAATTGTTAAGCAGCATCATAGCTAAATCACATTTTTATTTTTTTGAATTAAAAAAAAAGGTAATTTGGAAAAGAAATATTTACCATCTGTAATTAAAATGTTTTAACGGAACTCAAAACATTTATTAAATTGACTAGTTATCTCTCTATACATTCAGATTCAACTTTTCTTATGGATGATAATTTCATTTGCACTATATTGTATGAGGTTGAGGGCTTGTTAATTTAAGATGCAAAAGAAGCTAGAATACATGTATAAAATAAATTATGTTTAATTAGAATAAATTAAATTCTAATTAATGTCACGTAATTTAGGCAGAAGAGACATTTTTAAAAATTACTTGAAATTCGTTTTAAGTCAACTTAACTGATAACTTATAAATATGCAGATAGATGAAAAAGTTATTTTTCTGCCCTACTTCACAAAAAAATAACTAAATTAATATTCTTTTGAAATTATTACTAAGTAAATACAATGTTTTTGCTAAAACGAAGATTCCATTTTTAGCAGAGCTTGAAATTTTATGAATAAAGCTATCTCTTTTTGACAACATTCAAACTTCTAAAGAGAAAGTGAAGAAACATATCTGGATCGTAATGAGTGACGTCACAAAACGAGTGCCGTGGCCCCCTGAACTAAAACTCCTCCTTCTTTCGAGGCGGCCTTGCTCAGGGAATAGAGCGTTCTCCTTCCAATGAGATGAACCGGGTTCGAATTTCAGTGATGGCAGATTGATACGAATTTCGCACCCGGCTCGCAAGACCACAGTGCTGACGCAAAATATCCTTAGTGGTAGACGGATCATGGGTTAGTGTCCCCTTGCCATCAGGCTACCCGTGGGAGGTTTTCCTCTCCGAGTAACGCAAATGCTGGTTAGTTCCTTCATAAAGTTCCTCCACGAAAGCAAGTTTCTTCCAATACTTGGTCCAGGAGTTTCCTTGGATCTTCTGGATTCGGATCAAAATTACAAGGATACGTAATTGAACCTTAGTAGTCGCAAACTGAAAAATTCGGTCTGCTGTTCAACGACGGTTATAAAAAAAAAAATTAAAGGCGTAGGGAAAATTTAGCGAAAATAATTTGTGTATAAGCCCTTCGATCCATACATTATCGATTTCAAGGTCGAGAAATATTGTGTTTGTTATTTAAGAAGCCGTTGTGGATGAGGTCCGTTATTCTGAATATTTGGTGGGTATTTGATAATTTTGGTTGGAATCCAAATTGTTAGGGGGAGGGGGAGAGTGATGATATTATTTTCTGTGCAGTGATTTCTGATCTTATTTAGGAAGGCTTCTTCTGCAATTTTGCTAATAGAAGATAACAAGCTTATGGGTCTGTAGTTTATTGCTGATATTTTCCCGGTTTGGGTAAGGGTCAGCCCAGTCTTTTGGGAAATAACATAATTTGAACATTTCATTTATTATACGCGTATTGAGGAAAATGAAACTAACGGGAGTTTCTTAACCATATTATTGTTATTTGTTGCTTTTTTTTTATCATTTGCTATCATTTACAAATTAATATAAATAATGATGTATCAAAAACATGCAAATCTGTCTGTATTTAAGAAATGAAAATAAAGATGTTTAACTTATTATTTTACAATATTTTAAGCAGGAAATTTAAATAATGCAACAATAGTGTTCATCTTATGAATAAAATTTCAAGCATTCTACAATGTAATAACATTTAAAAACCACGCGTTAAACATTTCCTTAAAATTTTAAAAAGATTAGAGCAGTCCTATTCTCCTTTTTTTAAAAGAAACTCAGAATTAAACATTAAAAACAAGCTATGCTTTATAAAATGATTTTACTCCCCATAGTCAGCTATGGATGTGCAATATACGGTGATGCTGTAACAACCCATCTCAAAAGAATTCAAACTCTTCAAAACACAACACTATAGGTATTTAACTAACGCCCCCTGGTATTACAGAAATTACAACATTAGTAAAGATTTAAAAATATCAACGCATACTTCCAAAAATTAGCTATAAAATTTTATAATAATTTAATTTTCATTAATAATGTTGAAATTTAGAAAAGCTACCAATATATGATTATTATCATCAATCTAACAAATACAGACCCCGAACAGTATTAAAAATCGATCCACCCAAGTATAATACAATCTTCCAATATTTAATATTTATATCTTTTTCTTTTCTTTATAAGTAGAAATCTCAAGAAGAATCTCAACTATACGGAATAGCAAGAAAAATCTTGTTTCCCTTTTCTTCACTTATCTTTTAATCCTCTTCATTATTATATTGGACTTTAACTTAAATTTCCTGAAAGCAACTGTACAGCAGATGGAAGCACCTTACGGCTCCAGATTAACTCTCAATTCAACCAATAGAGGACACCACGAGATGGCTTCCAGTTATTGGAAAAGAGCATTGAAAATTCTGAATCTTCTCTGAACTTTCAAAAGAAGAATTATCCTTCTATTTCTTTTACAATTTTTTCAATTTTTAATATACCCATCTTATTTATAGGATGAAATTTTATACTTGAATGATGAAATTTAATAATGGTATATATTGTAAATAAAATAAGATCCCCTTTTAAAAAATGACCCTCATCAACTTCATATTGTATGTTATCATAATCCATCTGCGTTGCTATCATCATTTGTATATTCCCCCTGTAAATAATTCCCTTTATTTGTAAATATACCTGGGGTAAGTCAGGAATTTGGCCACCAAAACCATACGTAATTTCCGATAAATTTTCATGACTTTTCCGAAAGCTAAGTAGCAGCAACCGGATCTATGGAACTTAATCCTTTTTTTATTATTATTGTGAATCTTAAGATTTAATTCTTACAAAATTTTAATTTCTCTTTTCATAAAATCTCATGTAAACTTTTCATCTCAAGGAAATTATTCTTTAGTCAAAACAACTTTTATACTGGGAATAAGCACTTTATGTGTAGACGCCAAAATCAATTTAGTTATCCCCTTGTTAAAATTCTCACATAAACTTTTTATGTTAATACTCACATGTAAATATTCCCTGCAAATTTGCCTTGCAAATTTACTTTTGTAAATAACCCATGTAAATGTTCCCTTCTTCAATTGCAAACGCGATGATTACGTTTAGGCGGACTAGCAAGTCGCCGCAGGTGTACAGCAATGAGTGTGTCTAGGGTCCGTGCGCTAGATAGTCAGTATTCATACTTGTATCGGTGTTCTTAGAGTTGATTTCAGAGAGTTAAAGGAACAATTCTTGCGTTAATAATTCCAAAAGTTTAATAAGAAAATCAATTACACTTTTAAAAAAATGATTTGTGTAATTCATGCACTAGTAAGCATATGCTTTCCCTTTCGTAATCACTTTTAGTTTAAATATTTAAAAAGGAATATTTTTTCAAAGTATGATTCATTTAAATTCGTTTTTATCATCCTCTTCTGTTTTTAAAGTTTTCTACTTAAAATTCTTCCTAAATTACATGTTTTAATTCCTTTTTTACAAAAAAATGTTGACGCCGATTCCTTTTTTGATAATAAATGTCGCAGTGAAAAACTTCTACTCAAATGATGACTTGAAAATATCGATGCATTTCCTTATTTTTCCTGTGATTCGTTCCCGCACTTTTTATTTTTTTTTATATATTTTTGTTTCTTTTCTTTTCCTTTCAGGTGGCGGGAAGTTTCAGTCTCATTTTCAAGATGGTGGAGAGAAGCGATAGTTTTAAAGGTAATTTTTCTATTCTTCGAATTTAAATATAATTTGATTGAGATTTTTTATCTAAACTTTTTTTTTTGTTTTCTGTATTTGAGGAATGTTTGTTTTCTATTTCACTTTATTTAGTAGTTCTATTTTGGGTAATCAGCACAGGGAGCGTTGAGTTTTTAAAAGGTGCTTATTTTCGATTTCTGTTTTCTTAAAAGCCCTTAAAGATGCTTTTTTCAATGGGTGTTTTAAAAAAGTGCTTAATTTTCCATTTTCCAAAATAAGATATTTTTTCTTTACCATGTTGATTTTCACCACGAATTATGCAAAAAGATATTGTCCTATTCAACGTTTTCACAATTAATTGCTGCGTACTGTTGTTCCGTAGAGTATGAAAACACCATTTGTTTTACATGTTTAATGAAATACTTGCGGGTCCGCATGTGCGTATATTGAGCTGGATTCCTTGGGAAGGATTTTTGCACTCTCGTGTGCAAATATGCTGCAATTCGCAAAAGATTATCAATTTCAAACTTCAATTTCCGCCCTCTGTAATCAAACTTCAAAAATCTCTCTTATTCGGAGACCAACTAAATATTTTAAATTTTTTTCCCCCTCTTAGCGATAGAAAATGTTATTTCTCTTTTTAATTTCATCATTGGTGACTAGCCATTCTCTTCGGCAAGTAAATGGCCTTCTCGCGATCTTCTATTTATAGTTCATTGAGGAATCTTTGAACTTGACTTGGGGATTATTCACTAATTACGTATTTTCATGTGGGTCTCCTGAGCAGTGAAGAATAGCTTCATCACCTCGAAATTTCCAGCTTTCTTTTATTCATTAAATTTAAGAATAAATTGAGAATTTTAAGATTAATATTTTTACCTGAGGGACCAATTGCATAAATTTTTTATAAAATGTTGTTGTACTTAATTACTTTTTATTAATTATGGTATTATTACTTTTAAAATTTTCAGTACTCATAAGTTGTTTTATGATTTGCAAGATCTTAAAAAGTATGAGTTAATATTTTAAATGCAGCAAAAATCTTAATTTGAGTTATGTAAAAAAATTCAGATTTGTTATTCTAAAAAACTTCAATTAATCTCTTAATGATTTTATTTGCAATCAATTGAAATCGAAAAACTCAATTATCTCAGATTTGTTAAATATTATGAATGTAGGGACCATGTAATAATTTATTCTGACAAAATTGTTTAACTACCAAACTCACTGTATTTACATTTCAAAATTATTAATAAAAAATTTTCATTTTAATCATTTCATTAAAGAAATATTGATCCAAGTAACAAATAATAATAATAATAAATATTTTAGGGGCCATTCACAAATTTACATTTGCGATATGAGTTTTATTAGCTTGCTTAATTCTTTATATATCTTTATAAATTTGGTATGATCAATAATATTAATCTTGTTAACGTTTTGTTGAACATGCTTTTATAAATAAGTTTTGCTTAAATCTAAAAAATACACTCTATAATCTTTTAAAATAATAGTTAAATTTTAATTTTGAATTAATTTTTTCAAGTAATTAAATAAAGTAATTATTAATTAAATTTAAAAATCGAATGAGTCACTTAATATTGAATATCTTTAAAATTGTGCATAAATTGTTTTTGTGGGGCCTAATATATTCAAGAAAAGAGTTCTTTGTCAGACACTAGATATTTTTTCATGATCTTTGGAAATGTTTTTGTGAAGAACTTTCAGCAGTAGGAAGAAGAAAAAATTTTCATTAGTGCGCATATCCTAATTACAGGGTTGGTTTTTGACGTCAAAAACTAGCATTTGATTAGTCATGTCAAAAATCTGTCGAAACGTTGCAAAAATTGTCGAAATCTGACAAAAATCTGGAACAAGTTTGTTTGTTAACATTGAGGACTTTTTATTATACATTAAATCATGCACAATACTTGCATTATATACTACTATAATTAACATTTATATTATATATCATTTATTAAAAAATAGCCAAAATCATTAAATTATTAATTGGGTTTTCCAATGATATGGTACTCTTAATATATTATAAGTAATAACTATGAGTTGTTAATTATTATCAATATAAATATTGATTTTAATTATTTCATGCCACAATTTAAGCAGATTTTTAAGACTAACAGCAGATTTTTAAATAAAACTAAAGTAGTCGCCAATAATTGTCTGATCTTAATTTTTTTTTAAAAAATTTCTGTAGTTTAATGTTTGTTGTTACTACTTATGTGCAGGTTAGAAGAATATGTCTAATCATGCGAAAAAAGCTTCTACAAAATTTTTTATTGTTCAAAAATGTGTCACTTTGCAAATTTTTCCTTGTTAACAAACATTATATGTCAATTTGTGCATTTATTAATTTGAATTTTTATTAGTTTATGTGTGTGACTATTACTATTTCAATATATTTTGATTTCTACTAATTTTTAACGCATGCTCCTTTTTTCAAGAATTGTGTAAAATCAAATGTATTTCTTTTCTTGTATAAATTTTCCTTCGAAAAATATTTTAAAAAAGTTATTGTACTAAAAGAGAGAAGTGTTAAAATTTTTGGGTTAATTTCGATAGAAAAAAAAATTTCTAAGGAAATATTAGGGACTGAGATTTTTCTGCACTCCTGCTTATATGTGCACGAATATATCCTGTAAATCATGAATATAATATATTTCCTGATGAGTAAACTAATAATAATTTACAAAATATATAAATGCTAGACAAAATGAGTTAATAATTTTTTAAATCAATCAGTTTAAAGGTTTAGTTGATTTACTATCAATATTTAGTACAGTTATTAAAATTGATAAAGATGATTGTTAAGTGTTTTTTATAAGGTAATTGCTTTTGTATTTTTATTTTCAATGCTTAAACAAATTAAGGGATTGGATAAATTGCAATTTGACCTATTTTTATTTATAATTATTTAGTATTTTATTCACCAAAATTTGGGTTTTGGCAGTAATTTTCAAAACGAAAGAGTTTTATGTTTGAATAAAATTCAGGAACATAATTGATGGAGCACTTGTAATTTTACATGTATGGTAATTTAAAAATACTTCAGATTTATAATAGCATATAATTAACCTTACGCCAAAATTCTGATTTTTTGAAAATTGTCAAAAACCATGTCAAAAGGTTTTTTTTTTTTTTTTTTTTTTTTTTTTTTTTTTTTTTNTTTTTTAACATGACGGTTAAAGCTAGATAAAACCAACAATTGCCAAAAACTCGCCAACCCTCTAATTATGTTACTTTTTTAAAGTGCTTAAAAATATTTTGGGTGCTTGAAAAGTTCTTTAAAAGTGTTTATTTTCTGTGTAAAAATTTGGCTACACTCCCTGTCAGCATTAATAAGTGCAAGTGTGTATCATTTTTAGTTTCATTTCGTTGCATTATTTTCGTTTTTAGAGTTGTGATAAAATCACTATCCTTTCTTAAGTAAGCATTTCATATGTATTTATATCAAAATATTATGTAAATTCAAATGCTCTTATGTATAATTTTATTTCATTGCAGAATTTTAATTTTGTTGAAACTCATTTGTATTTTAATAACAGTAATAAGTTTCTAGCCCTTTACAGTAGTATTTCAGTAATTAAGAATAACAATTCGAGTTAGTA
Source organism: Parasteatoda tepidariorum (assembly GCF_043381705.1). NCBI lineage: Eukaryota > Metazoa > Arthropoda > Arachnida > Araneae > Theridiidae > Parasteatoda > Parasteatoda tepidariorum. The sequence continues at coordinate 93,925,347 of NC_092208.1, forward strand.
CTTAATATGTGAACAAATCAAATTGCCAGAGTTTAAAATGTTCACATTTTTTATTCACGTGCGCTTCCTTTTTTGTTTCGTTTCGTTACTTACAGATCTTGGCTCTGTTGAAAGTGCCTTTAATTCGGGTACTTAATCGAAATGCACTTGAGTTTCATTGATTTTAAAACATGGACATCCGTATTTTAGATTTGTTTAAACATACCACGTCATTCTCGAATTCTGTTAGAGATTAAGTTAAAAAAAACATATTCTACCGAATAACAATAAAAAAAAATTTCTGCCTAGTGCTCATAATTTATTTTTTTGGAACGGCATTGGAGGTCCCTTATAATAAGTCTTTACTATGCTTAGTAGTAATAACTACTGAGAAACTCATTTTAATTTTAATAAATAATTTTTTTTGCTGCCTTTATATTATTGGTATTATATATTGTTGGTATTTGAAAAGATTTATCGACCATGACAAAGTAAGTTTTATTAGTTGAATAGGATTAAATAAGTTTAATTAAAGGTGTGAAAGCCGTGGTGGCTCAGGGGATAGAGAGTTCGTCTTCCAAAGATATGAACCAGCTTCGATTCCTGCAATGGCTGGTCGATAAAAACCCGCATCTGGCTTTCACCAACCACAGTGCTGACTTACAGTATCCTCAGTGGTAGACAGATCATCTGTTAGAGTCCCCTTGCCGTTAGGCTAATCATGAGGCTTTCGTGGCTTTCCTCTCCATGCCACGCAAATGCGGGTTAGTTCTATCAAAAAGTCCTCCGCAAAGGCAAATTTCTCCCAATACTTGATTAAGGTGTTCCCTCATCTTCTGGATTGGATTCAAAATTAATTACATGGCTACGGAGTTGAATATTTGTGGCCATAAGCTTAAAAATTGGGTCGGCTGTTCAACGACAGTTATAAAATATTAAAAAAAAATGAAATATGTCTGATCCATGCATATGTCAGACCTCACTTCCAATTTTTTTAATTTAAGAAAAATGCATATCAAGTATTTCATATTTGAAATTAAAACTAACTTTTTAAAAAGAAAAATTTTATTTGATGAATGTCATAATTTTAAAAATAGAATTAAAAGTAAAATTTTGTTTTATGCAAAAGTGAATCATTTATTTGAATTTAATCTTAAAATTAGGTAATTTCAGTATAAATCAAAGTTTAAGTAAAAAGCAACGAGTGTTGAGTAATACTGGGTGATGTAAGAAATTCTTTATCGTGATACATCGTCAGTAAGACATAGTGATGTATCGCGATTTAACATATGTTCGAAAATTATCTATCACAAATCTTTAAATCAATCAAAAGTTAATAAAAAGGAATAAATCAATTACAAAATGTTACTTCTAAAAAAATGCTTCCATAACATCCAATAGCATTGCATAATTTTTTCAATTAAAATAACGAATATAGATTGACTTAAAACCGACATTTTACAGTTAAAAAAATCACAAGCTTTATTCTAACTTTTTTTAAAAATAAAAATGACTGAAGAATTATTGGTTTAAAAATAATAATAAAATTGTAACAAAATATTTTACATACATGCATTAAAAATTAAAAGGAAAAAAAAAAACCAAAGAAATGTTCACTTTAGTCAAACATTTTTTAAATTATTTGCTGGGAAAAAAAAACGTGCATTTGAAACATCGTTAGACCTTTTTTTATTTATCGTTTTATTTTTTATTTAAGTTAATAAAGTTAAATTGACTAATAGCCAAATTCTATACTTAAAAAATGTAAAAATAAATGTAAGCTTTTTTGTTTATTACTTATTGGCAAAATGGGTCTTGTTTTGGGTTTTATGGCACTTTATTTGGACGTCACCACACTTTTCAACTGTGTTCAAGAGTAATAGTAAGTAGTGCACATGCGTCGTCATTGTATGCGTTGCTATGGCGACCGCTGCTTTTTGATAATTTTTTTAGAATTCTTTTTTCTTTTTCTTTTCACCAGCAGTCATTCTTAATGTATTTACATAATAATAATTTAAAGTATTTATATATTCTTTTTATTATTAACTTATAATTACTGTCTTGACGGTGATTTTAATATAAATATGAATACTGAAGAAGGAAAAGTATTTTGTGACGTCTTGAAACATGTATATAGCCAGGATTGAAAACCAATCCGACTACAAACATCGATTGAGACAGTTTTAGCAACCAATGATTTGAAATGTTGTGGCGTTTATCGGTGTCAAACCAGAAAAAAAAAGCTTTTGACCAGTGGGTAACCAGTGATCGTAATAAAGTGATCACAATTTTTTTTATAAAATTATTTTCTCATTTTTTTTTTCATAATATTTTCTTTTATGAAAATGAAATCGAATGAAGATTTTTTGGTTTAAAAATTATACTAATTATCTAACAAATTATCAAACAAACACGCATTGAAAAAATTTTAAGAAAAGAATATTATAAGTAGTACTATTGATAAATTATTAAAAAACGTAAAAAATTTGCCTAACTTTTTGAAGTTATACTTCCAACAAGGTTGCGTTAAACGTTTAACACTACGTTTTTATTGGCCGGGAAATCACGTGGTAGGATCCAGTTTTCCCTCATTCATTTCCATATTGTTTTGGTTCTCGCTAGCATAAAAATAATAAAAGTCCTAAAAGTATTCGCGATCGCAACGAACTA
>NC_092209.1:0-16296 GCF_043381705.1 Parasteatoda tepidariorum
CAACCTAATGAGAAAACCTGATGAAAAAGTAGATATAGAACGTTTTCCATATGATGATGCAGCAAATATATTCAATGATTTAAAAATTAGAAGATGTTAAAAATGTATTATAATTTAAGAAATATTTTTTTTCCAAGTCTATTCGCGTTTTTTTAATTTTTAGAAATCTCACTTAACTTTTTGAGATCTCACCCTGTTTTTGAGAAAGGGTGAGAAATTCTCTTATTTTTTTTTCTGTAATGAAAACACTGAGTCTTAATATGTGTTTTTATAAAACCTCTACTTTCCAGTGAATCTATAATAAACTAGATTTTACTTTAACCAGAACCGCATACACACATATTTATGATGAAATACGAACACAAAATTAGAACAATAAAAGAGAATTAGACTGTTATAATTAAGACATTTTACTCAAAATTCCTTATATTTGGTTCAATTATTTACTTTAAAAGTATGTAAAACAATATTCACCTGAGTGTTTTTTAAAAAATCTGAATATATAAATAGCAGTCCTGTAAGAATCATAGTAATTAAAATAATATTCAAGAAAAAAAATTAAAAGAAAAAGTCTTCCCACAGAGAAAAATCAAAATTGTTTTGTTTTAAAACTTACAAAATAAATGTTTATGACTTTTTAAAAGTTCATTCTTTGCGTCTTTTACAGAAAATCCAGACACATTAAGTAAATCAAAATAGATAAAAGAAGTATACAAATTAGCAACGACTTCTTTGTAATTCCTGAAATAGCGCTTTTTTATACTGCTGTACTTCTAGCCATCTCAATAAAATATGTTCTGCAAGCACTTGTGGGTAGTCTTCCAGGTTGACACTTGGTTATCAGTACACATTCCGTAATCACCCTCCGTAATGGCCACCAAACTGTCATACTCTGATCAATACTGACTGTCAACCTATTTTACAAAAGTTTATTCATAATATTCCTTTTTTTTCTTTTTGAATTTTACTTGTCTGGCTCTTGGATTTTGCCTATTCTCCTTGTTTTTTTTTATTTTTTTAATTTTCATTGTGTCTTGACTTGGAGATTTTTTAACATGTGATTATTAATATTGTCTATGACGAGGGCTTTCTTGCTATTCAGCCTTCCGATAATTTGAGAATTTTTTTGCACTGTCGTATGGTCGTCGATATGTAAGCTATTTTCGTTGATAACAATATTGTATTCCTCCTCAATAGTTTTTGTGAAGTCTGGAAAGTTATTGCCATTATCTGGGAACTGGTCTTCTAATGAATAAGCAAAAATTTCGATTTTTTCCTTGGTCGAAAAAGTATTCTGTTAACTCGTCAAGTACAGCGAATTAGAAGGTTTTATCACCCTTCTGCAGTGATTTTTGACACTTGTCAAAATGTTAAAAAGGGTTTTTTGACGTGACAGATAAAACCTGCGGTTAAAGTCGAATAAAACTGCCAACTGTCAATAACTTGCCAACACTGATTTCAAGATATACAATTTATCAGGAGTATTTTGTATTTAAGTAATTTATACTTTCTTATAAACATTTAGATCTTTTTTTAAATTTATTTACACGTCTAATAATTTGATAGAATTTAATTACTTTTAAACCAATAAATTTTCAGTCGTTTTTAATTATAAAAAATTAAAAATTAAGTTCATGTTATTGTTTTAAAAAAAGTTTGGCTATTAGTTAAAGCGACTAAATATTTTTAATTAAAAAAAGTTAAGCAAATTTTCACGTTTTTTAATAATTTAACAATACTACTTATAATATAGTACTTATAATATTTTTTTTCTTAAAATTTTTTCAATGCGTGTTTGTTTGATAATTGGTTAGATAATCAGTATAATTTTTAAACTAAAAAAATATTCAGTCGATTTCATTTTCAAAAAAGAAAATATGAAAAAAAATGAGAAAATGAATTTATAAAAAAAATTGTGATCACTGTTTACCCACTGGTCAAAAGCTTTTTTTTCTGGTTTGACTCCGATAAACGCCACAACATTTCAAATCATTGGTTGCAAAAACTGTCTCAATCGATGTTTGTAGTCGGATTGGTTTTCAATCCTGGCTATATACATGTTTCAAGACGTCACAAAATACTTTTCCCTCTTCAGTATTCATATTTATATTAAAATCACCGTCAAGACAGTAATTATAAGTTAATAATAAAAAGAATATATAAATACTTTAAATTGTTATTATGCAAATACATTAAGAATGACTGCTGGTGAAAATAAAAAGAAAAAAAGAATTCTAAAAAAATTATCAAAAAGCAGCGGTCGCCATAGCAACGCATAAAATGAGGACGCATGTACACTACTTACTCTTGAACACAGTTGAAAAGTGTGATGACGTCCAAATAAAGTGCCATAAAACCCAAAACAAGACCCATTTTGCCAATGGGTAATAAACAAAAAAGCTTACATTTATTTTTACATTTTTTAAGTATAGAATTTGGCCATTAGTCAATTTAACTTTATTAACTTAAATAGATAAATAAAAAAAGGTCTAACGATATTTCAAATGCACGTATAACTAAAGTGAAAATTTCTTTGGTTTGTTTTTTCCATTTGTTTTTCTTTTCCTTTTAATTTTTAATGCATGTATGTAAAATATTTTGTTACAGTTTTATTATTATTTTTAAATCAATAATTTTTAAGTCATTTTTATTTTTAAAAAAAATTAAGATAAAGCTTGTGATTTTTTTTTAACTTTAAAACGTCGGTTTTTAGTCAATCTATATTCGTTATTTTAATTGAAGAAATTATGCAATGGTATTGGATGTTATGGAAGCATTTTTTTGAAAATAACATTTTTTACTTGATTTATTCCTTTTTATTAACTTTTGATTGATTTAAAGATTTGTGATAGATAATTTTTGAACACATGTTAAATCGCGATGCATCGCTATGTCTTACTGACGATGTATCACGATAAAGAATTTCTTATATCACCCAGTCGTACTCAACACCCGTTGATTTTTACTTGAACTTTGATTTATAATAAAATTACCTAATTTTTAAGATTAAATTCAAATAAATGATTCACTTTTGCATAAAACAAAATTTTACTTTTAATTCTATTTTTAAAATTATGACATTCATCAAATAAAATTTTTCTTTTTAAAAAGTTACGTTTTAATTTCAAATATGAAATACTTGATATGCATTATTCTTAAATTAAAAAAATTGCAACCCGCATTTGCGTGGCATGGAGAGGAAAACCACGAAAGTCTCATGATTAGCCTAACGGCAAGGGGACTCTAACCCATGATCTGTCTACTACTGAGGATACTTTACGTCAGCACTGTGATCGGTGAAAGCCAGGTGTGAGTTTTTATCGACCAGCCATTGCCAGAATTTGAAGCTGGTTCATCTCTTTGGAAGACGAACTCTCTATCCCCTGAGCCACCACAGCTTTCACACCTTTAGTTAAACTTATTTAATCCTATTCAACTAATAGAACTTACTTTGTCATGGTCGATAAATTTCGTCAAATACCAACAATATATAATACCAATAATATAAAGGCAGCAAGCCTTGTGCCTCGCAACTCATAGAAGTTCGTATCCACCAGCCATCGCTGGGTTTCGTACCCTGTTCACCTCATTGGAAGGCGAAAGTTCTATCACCTGAGCCATCACGGCTCTGGTCATACACATTGGGAGGGGGAAAAAATGACAATAGTTGTGTTGCAAACCCCTCTGCCTTTACGAGCTTACATAATGTTTGAACGAACCCTTGAAAAATTTTTTACACTTAAAAATAGGTTTATTTTGAGAAATTTTAATTTTGTTTCTTAATATTCCAAAGTTAAAAAAAAAGGTAGAAATATGAGCTAAAAGTAATAAAATGTAATCGATTTATCGTTCTGGTTAGCATATGCATTACATATTTTTAAAAAAATTACACAAAAAATATCCAAGTAGAAAAAACTCACACATACAAATTTCAGATGAATTCAGTAAATACAATCTATATATATATTTCTCTTACACGGCGACAAAAAAAGCCTCATTACAACTCCCCGAATGGCAACGCTAGAAAATCGACCAATGGTTGTCTCTAAAAATGTCACATGCCAAATCTTGCTGAGGTGGCTCAACATATAGCGCTTTTAAAAACGGAAACTGAAATAACCAGAGAGAGCATCAGCAGGTTGTTCAATTCAGCTGCTGCAATCTCATACTATTAAGCTAGGCAGAAGTGGGTAGTATTTGTCGATAGATATCTATTTTAGTATTTTGTCGAAAGCGCTTTTTTTCACGAATTTATATAGACTAAACCAATTTTTAGTCATGGACAACTTTATGTTGGCCTCTCTAGGGTTAGATCATTTGACAGCCTAACAGTGATAGCTCCAAGTCCAGAAATTTATAATTGTGTGTTTAAGGAAGTTCTTAATCTTTAATAGTAATTATTTTTTTGTTATTAACAAAGCCCTTAATCTTTCTCAGTATTTGCTCGCATTTAGCATTTATTGCAAATTAATGTTTAGTTTCTGCAAGTTTTTCTTTTGTATGTCAAACTTCTAAGACTTATACTTATGTTTTTAACAAAGTTGTGAATCGTTCATGGCTATTATTTTTTAAAAGCATAATGTATGCAGGTTTTTCCATTGCAATTCACTTATTTCAATTTTTAACAGACTTGATTATAGCCAAAATTTTAACCTTTTTAAAGAGATATCAGTTTTAGAAATTTCATCTTAAGATTTTATACTATTGCACATTTCTAATAGGTTTAACGAATTACATGTCATTTATTTGAATTCAAATATTTATTTCAATGACTTAGTATTTACTAAAAAGATGTATTTCTTTTTTTTTTTTCTAAAGTTGTTATATGGATTTGAATGATTGTTTTGAATTCTTAGAATTTTGTGCATTTGCAATGTACCTAAGTTAGTAGCGAGCGAAGCGAGCTTGGTTTGCGAAGCAAACCATATAAGATTGCGTAGCAATTTTCGGGGGTTGGCGAGCGTTAGCGAGCAGGGGGAGCAGCCCACTAGTATAAAATAATACGTCACATTTGATAACAGCTAATAGTTTCTTTTATTTGAATTCCCTCCTAAAACGATTTTCTAGAATAATTTATGATAATTACTTATTGCGCTTAATCCATGTTTAGTAAAATTGTTAGTGCGAAAAATTAAAAAAGAATTAAAACCAAAAAAAATATATATATTTATTAAAACTAAAATGAGTTTCTCAGTAGTTATTACTACTAAGCATAGTAAAGACTCATTATAAGGGACCTCCAATGCCGTTCCAAAAAAATAAACTATGAACACTAGGCAGAAAAAAAAAATTTTTTTATTGTTATTCGGTAGCATATATTTTTTTTTAACCTAAACTCTAACAGAATTCGAGAATGACGTGGTATGTTTAAGCAAATCTAAAATAAGGATGTCCATGTTTTAAAAAAAAAATGAGTGCATTTCGATTAAGTACCTGAATTAAAGGCACTTTCAACAGAGCCAAGATCCGTAAATAACGAAACGAAACTAAAAAGGCGCGCATGTGAATAATAAATTTGAACATTTTAAACTCTGGCAATTTGATTTGTTCACATATTAAGTACTAACTCGAATTGCTATTCTTAATTACTGAAATACTACTGTAAAAGGCTAGAAACTTATTACTGTTATTAAAATACAAATGAGTTTCAACAAAATTAAAATTCTGCAATGAAATAAAATTATACAAAAGAGCATTTGAAACTCCATAATATTTTGATATATATACATATGAAATGCTAATTAAAGAAAGGATAGTGATTTTAGCACAATTTTAAAAATGAAAATAATGCAACGAAATGAAACTAAAAATGATACACACTTGCACTTATTAATGCTGACAGGGCGTGTAGCCAAATTTTTCAACAGAAAATAAACACTTTTAAAGCACTTTTCAAGCACTCAAAATATTTTTAAGCACTTTAAAAAAATAACATAATTAGAGGGTTGGCGAGTTTTTGACAATTGTTGGTTTTATCTGGTTTTAACCGTCATGTTTAAAAAAAAAAAATTTACATGGTTTTTGACAATTGTCAAAAACTCACAATTTTGGAATAAGGATATTTATTTCCTATTATAAATATGAAGTATTTTTAAATTACCATACATGTAAAATTACAAGTGTTCCACCAATTATGTTCTTAAATTGTATTTAAACATAAAACTCTTTTGTTTTGAAAATTACTGCCAAAACCCAAATTTTGTTGCATAAAATATTAAATAATTATAAATAAAAATAGGTCAAATTGCAATTTATCCAATCCCTTAATTTGTTTAAGCATTGAAAATAAAAATACAAAAGCAATTACCTTATAAAAAACACTGAACAATCATCTTTTTCAATTTTAATAGCTGTACTAAATATTGATAGTAAATCAACTAAATCTTTAAATTGATCGATTTAAAAAATTATTAATAAACAGCATTAATGTAACGGCCCTCACCTGCTCCAGGGACTTCTGGATTGGGTTCAAAATGACAAGGCTACGGAGTTGAATATTAGTAGTCGTAAACTCGAAATTGTTTCGGCTGTGCAAGGACTGTTATAAAATAAACTAATAAATTTGGCCGGGAAAGCCTGGTTGATAGGGCGTTGGACTCGTGTTCGTGAGAATGGGAGTTTGAATCCAGCCGGCAGAAGAATACCCATGTATAAAATGGTGACTGGTGCATGTTAAATCTGTCGGGGTCACAAGTTCTCATAACAAAGAAATACCTCTGGGTACAAATCAAGCAATTCCCTTGTCTTCTGGATTGGGTTCAAAATTACAAGGCCACGGAGTTGAATAATAGCAGTCGTAAACTCGAAATTGGGTCGGCTGTGCAATGATTGTTATAAAATAAACTAATAAATTTGGCCGGGATAGACTGGTTGATAGGGCGTTGGTTTCGGGTTTGTGAGAATGGGAGTTTGAATCCAGCCCGCAGAAGAATACCCACGCATAAAATGGTGACTGGTGCATGTTAAATCTGTCGGGGTCACAAAGTCCTCCAAGTTCTCATAACAAATAAATACCTCTAGGTCCTAATCTTGCAGTTCCCTTGTCTTCTGGATTGGGTTCAAAATTACAAGGCTACGGAGCTGAATATTACTAGTCGTAAACTCGAAATTATGTCGTTTGTGCAATGACTGTTATAAAATAAACTAATAAATTTGGCCGGGATAGCATGGTTGATAGGGCGTAAACCCAAAATTGAGTCGGTTGTTCAACGGCGGTTATAAAAAAAATAAAAATAAAAATCAAATTATATTTTCTTGTTTTCTTTCTAACTCTTTACATATTTTCTAAGCACATTCAAAATTTCATGTTTCTAAGTCTTATAGATTTTGTAACGTAAAAAAAAAACAATTGAGAAAAAAATTCGCGAAAAAATCATTAAAAATTGCAAATAAAATATATTCAAAATGAATCTAAAAAAAAACTCTGTTAAATATATAGTGGCCCAGCACGCCAAATTTTGACTCTGTGCTTCAAATGTGCTTCTTTTGTAACTTTTTCCCTCGTTTAAATGATATATGTGCAATAAAAGAAAGGTTCTACATAATAGTCTCATCACAATTAATATATTTAACAATAAAGTAATATTATCAAATTTTTAAATAACATTATGTTAATACTCAGCAATAAAAAATAGTGACAGTTTACTTTAGGTGTATAGAAATGGAATTGAACTTATAAGGGCCCCATCATTTTCAGTAGCTTAGGGCCCCACCAAGCTTAAATCCGGCCCTGCAAGGAATCCAGCTCAATATACGCACATGCGGACCCGCAAGTATTTCATCAAGCATGTAAAACAAATGGCGTTTTCATACTCTACGGAACAACAGTACGATGAAATAGATTGAGGTTGAATTAATTGTGAAAACGTTGAATAGGACAATATCTTTTTGCATAATTCGTGGTGAAAATCAACATGGTAAAGAAAAAATATCTTATTTTGGAAAATAGAAAATTAAGCACTTTTTTAAAACACCTATTGAAAAAAGCACCTTTAAGGGCTTTTAAAAAACAGAAATCGAAAATAAGCACCTTTTAAAAACTCTACGCACCTTGTGCTGATTAACCAAAATAGAACTACAAAATAAAGTGAAATTGAAAAGAAACATTCATCATATACAGAAAACAAAAAAAAGTTTAGATAAAATTCAAATTATATTTAAATACGAGGAATAGAAAAATTACCTTTTAAACTATCGTTCCACTCCAGCACTTTGAAAGAGAGACTGAAACTTCCCGCCACCTGAAAGGAAAAGAGGAGAAAAAAATATATATAAAACAAAAATAAAAAGTGCGGGAACGAATCACAAGAAAAATAAGAAAATGTATCGATATTTTCAAGTTATCATTTGAGTAGATGTTTTTCACTGCGACATTTATTATCAAAAAAGGAATCGGCGTCAACAGATTTTTGCAAAAAAGGGAAAAAATGTAATTTAGAAAGAATTTTAAGTTGAAAACTTTAAAAACAGAAGAGGATGATAAGAAGAATTTAATTGAATCATACTTTGAAAAAATATTACTTTTTAAATATCTAAATTAAAAGTGATTACGAAAGGGAAATCATATGCTTACTAGGGCATGAATTACACGAATCATTTTTTTAAAAGTGTAATTGATTTTCTTATTAAACTTTAGGAATTATTAATGCGAGAATTGTTCCTTTAAATTTCTGAAATCAACTCTAAGGACACCCATACAAGTATGAATACTGACTATCTAGCGCACGGACCCTAGACACTCATTACTGGACACCTGCGGCGACTTGTTAATCCGCCTAAACGTAATCATCACGTCGCTGCTTAACATAGTTCCTTTACCTGCACAAACTCACTATTTTCATTTTAGCATCTCCCCTGTTCCCTATTTTAATCCACAGCATAAGTAATCGGTGAATTTGAAATTTTTGACGAACTTTTTTATTTGAGGTGGATGAAATTGGAACTGCATTGTTTATCAGGGCACCTTCACCGGGGTGCTTATCTCTGGTAGAAAGGTTGTTATTGTCAAAGAATACAAAATACCTGAAGTAGAAAGTATACATGATGATCGGCGAGATAAAAAGATAAAGCTAAATCTTATTCTAAGTAATTAAGTAAAAAGAAATAAGTATCCTGGTGTCGAACTATCTGGCCATAAAAGTTGGCGAAAGAATTCTTAAGGCATGGCGCAGGAGGTTAATGCCTGACTCATCTACAGTTTATTTGCAATTGAGGAAGGGAACATTTACATGGGTTATTTACAAAAGTACATTAACAAGGCAAATTTACAGGGAATATTTACACGTGAGTATTAACATAAAAAGTTTATGTGAGAATTTTAAAAAGGGAATATTTGTATAAGAAAAATTAATTATGAAGAAAATAGGAATAATAAAAGATTAACTCATAATTCCTTGAAAAACGTGCAAACATTATGGGAGTTCAAATTGCATTTCTCGAGAACTCATCTTATTTTTTGCTATTTTTCCTCAGAACAATAGGCTGAATAGTGCTGCTATCTAGCGATTAATTATTCAATTAGCAAAAGCTTTGTTTCTGTTCAAGAATTGGAAGCGTATAGCGCTTTCATCTAGTAGGCAAAGGTCTTTTTTTTAGCAATTCTGTTTCTTTCAAAAATGTAGCCAGAAAGTGGGAACTGGAACTAAATTGGTATTACGGGGCGCCTACACAAAAAGTGCTTATCCCCAGTGTAAAAGTTGTTTTGACTAAAGAATAATTTCCTTGTGATGAAAAGTTTACATGACTTTTTATGAAAAAAGAAATTCGAATTCTGTAAGAATTAAATCTTAAGATTAATAATAATAAAAAAAAGGATTAAGTTCCATAGATCCGGTTGCTGCTACTGGCTTTCGGAAAAGTCATGAAAATTTATCGAAAATTACGTATGATTTTGGAGGCCAATTTCCTGACTTACCTCAGGTTTATTTACAAATAAAGGGAATTATTTAAAGGGCGAATGTACAAATGATGATAGCAATGCAGATGGATTATGATAACATACAATGTGAAGTTGATGAGGGTCACTTTTTAAAAGGGGATCTTATTTTATTTACAAAATTTACAATTATTAAATTTCATCATTCAAGTATGAAATTTCATCCTATAAATAAGATGGGTGCATGAAAAATTGAAAAAATTGTAGAAGAAATAGAAGGATAATTCTTCTTTTGAAAGTTCAGAAAAGATTCATAATTTTTAATGCTCTTTTCCAATAACTAGTAACCATCTCGTGGTGTCCTCTATTGGTTGAATTGAGAGTTATTCAGGAGCCGTAAGGTGCTTCCATCTGGTGCACAGTTGCATTCCGGAAATTTAAGTTGAAGTCCAATATAATAATGAGTGGGATTAAAAGATAAGTGAAGAAAAGGGAAACAATATTTTTCTTGCTGCTCCGTACAGTTGAGATTCTTCTTGAGATTTCTACTTATGAAGAAAAGAAAAAGATATAAATATTAAATATTGGAAGATTGTATTATAGTTGGGTGGGTCAATTTTTAACGCTGTTCGGGGTCTGTATTTGTCAGATTGATGATAATAATCATATATTGGTAGCTTTTTTGAATTTCAACACTATTAATGAAAATTAAATTATTATAAAATTTTATAGCTAATTTTTGAAAATATGCGTTGATATTTTTAAATCTTTACTAATGTTGGAATTTCTGTAATACCAGGGTGCGTTAGTTAAATACCTTAGTGTTGTGTTTTGAAGAGTTTGAATTTTTTTGAGATGGGTTGTAACAACACCACCGTATATTGCACATTCATAGCTGACTATGGGGCGTAATTTCATTTTATAAAGCAATAGCTTGTTTTTAATGTTTAATTTTGAGTTCCCTTACCCAAACCGGGAAAAGATCAGCAATAAACTACAGACCCATAAGCTTGCTATCTGCTATTAGCAAAATTGCAGAAGAAATCTTCCTAAATAAGATCAGAAATCACTGCACAGAAAATAAAACCATCCCCCCCCCAACAATTTGGATTTCAACCACAATTATCAAATACCCACCAAATATCAGAATAACGGACCTCATCCACAACGACTTCTTTAATAAAAAACACAATATTTCTTGACCTTGAAAAAGGCATTCAATAAAGTAGGGATCGAAGGGCTTATACACAAATTATTTTCGCTACACCTTTAATTTTTTTTATAACCGTCGTTGAACAGCAGACCGAATTTTTCAGTTTCCGACAACTAAGGTTCAACTACGTATCCTTGTAATTTTGAACCGAATCCAGAAGATCCAAGGAAACTCCTGGACCAAGTATTGGAAGAAACTTGCCTTCGTGGAGGGACTGTATGAAGGAACTAACCCGCATTTGCGTTACTCGGAGAGGAAAACCACAAAAACCTCCCACGGGTAGTCTGATGGCAAGGGGATACTAATCCATGATCCGTCTACCACTAAGGATATTTTGCGTCAGCACTGTGGTCTCTCGAGCCGGGTGTGAAATTCGTATCGACTTGCCATCACTGAGATTCAAACCTGGTTCATCTCATTGGAAGGCGAACGTTCTGAGCCCCCACGGCTCCCGCATCTTTAATTTTATTTCGTATTTTATAACCATCGTTACGACTTCTAATGTTCAACTGTGTAGCCTTGTAAATTTGAACCCGATCCAGAAGACAAGGGAACTCCTGGATTAGGCATTGGGAGAAATCCTGGATCTGGTATTAGAAATTTGTCTTTATGGAGGACTTTTTGATGGAACTAATCCGCATTTGAGTTACATGGAGAGGAAAACCACGAGAACCTCCCACGGTTAACCGGACATCAAAGGGACTCTAAACCATGATCCGTCCACCTCTGAGGATATTTTACGTCAGCACTGTGGTCGGTGCAAGCTAGATGTGGGTTTGTATCGACCAGCCATTGCCTGGATTCGAACCCGGTTCATCTCCTTGGAAGACGAACTCTCTATCCCCTGAGCCATCACGGCTTTCACACCTTTAATTAAACTTATTTAATCCTCTTCAATTAATAGAACTTACTTTGTCAAGGTCGATAATTTCCGTTAAATACCAATAATATAAAAAGCGGCGTGGCACAAGGCAGCAAGATAGGACCAGTACTCTTCTTATTAATGATGTTCCCAAGCATCAAAACGTAATATTGGCTCTTTTCGCATTTATACTTTTTTTTACTTCAAGCGTAGTTCTCAGGAAGACTATCAGCTAACTTCTGGAGTCTCAAGAAAGTTTTATTTTATTTTATTTTATTTTTTTTTTTAAACTTCTAATCTTCTTTTCTCTTTGAATAGATTAAACATCATCTAGTATCCATTCCTTACTGAAGACAGAATCACAAATTGTAAATTAAATCCGCCAGATGAAAACACTTTCTGGCTAAAGAACTTGGGTGAGCTGCCTATTATTCTGATTTTTAATGCCTATTATTCCTATTTTTGATGCCAATTTTATTAATGTCTATTTTTCCGGGCTCTGCTTCGATTTTTAATTATAGCTGTTATTTCTTTCGGTATAAATATGTTTCTTGCATTACTAATTTCTTTTGAGTATTTATGGCGGGCCTCATTAATTGCACCAGTAAACTCTTTTACTTTGATATCAATTTCTTCGGTTGTGTTCATAGGGTTAAAATTCATTTCTGTATTAATTAGGATTTCCTGGAAGCTTCCCCAGACTGTTATATTTTTATTTTCGGGTGGAAGTTGAAGGTGTATTATGGCAGGTCAGATGCTAGTTCATTAATTGCTTTTGAATGGATTCCGAAATCAATGACGTTTGCTAGATTTGGACCAAACTTGGTTGGGGTAACAAGATAAACCATGTCAAGCTTTACTTTGGCTATAAAGTCTTGGAATCTTTTACCATTTCTGTTTGCTAATGGACAATTCCAGTCACTGTACTTGAAGTTACCGGCTATTAGAATATTGCTATTGAGACTTAAAAAGGTTTTCTAAATCTAATGTGAATGCGATATCGGCATTTGGGTTTATATAAATTGAAGTTATGAGGTAGTTTACATTAATTTCGAATGCAGTGGCGTTGCACTGCCTGAGTAAGGGAGGGGTGAAACTTCTGTTTGGGACGAANTTTTGCGACTTTTGACTTTAATAAAAAACTGAAATAAATATTTAATGGTCTTCCATGTTTTTATAATAAGATGAAAAGAAAGTGAAATTAAAATTACGTATAATTATAAAGAGTATCAAGTACTTGTCCCATTTTTTTCAAATAAATGAAGAGAGATAATGATAAAGAAAATGATTTTACTTTTAGATAAATAATTTTAAAAAGTTCTTTTATAGAAAGTTTTAGCTTACTTTTTTAAAGTCAGAAAATAAAACTGTTTAAATTTGTTAATGTATCACTTAGTTAAAAAAAAAAAAAAAAAAAACTGTTTCTTTCCAATTTTTTTAAACATATTAATTAATTATTATAACCTGTTTATTAATATATATAGCATGCAACTATATTTGAAAAATTGATCTTTTCAGACTGAATTATTTTTTAAATTTCTATTTGGTTTAATATCATTTTCAGCAATAGACTAATTGCTAAAATAAAATCTATTACTCAATTTGAAGAATGTTTAAACACGTACAGCTCAAGTTCAACGATAGTCCCTGGTTATATCTATGGAAGTTCGATTTGTTTTGGTTGTACCAATATGGCGCCGCGGTTGCGGTTAAGGCTTCACGAATTTACGGGCATGCCGTCTCCTCCTATTTATTACTCTATGGTTTACATTAATTTCGAATGCAGTGGCGTTGCACTGCCTGAATAAGGGAGGGGTGAAACTTCTGTTTGGGATGAAGTTCTTAATAAACATACCGGTACCGCCTTATTGTCCTCTTTTGCAATGGTTTCTGGGGGTATGATAAAAATAATAATTGCTAATTTTAACTGAATCATTAATCTTAAGTTTTGCTTCTTATATTAAAATAATATCCGGACTGTATTGTTCAGAAACTTTGTTTTTAGAACATTAATTTTTGATTTGAAGCTGGTTGAGGAGATTTTCTGCTTCTTTCTATATTATCATTTATGGTTTTTATGTCTTGACTGAATATATTTTCAGGGTTTTTAAAAAACCATATTAATTCGGATATTTGCTCTAAGGCTTTATTCCTGGGGCTTGAGTGGCTACCAGGCGCGACGGCAGGTGGTGGATAGCCGAATGTCCTGTAGCACTGACCGGATAGCCTCTGAATAACATATAGGAGGTCGCGAATCAACTCCCGTAACCCAGGTGTTATTCGACCCGTGCCTTGGGTGAATGGCACTGCGGTTAAAGTGTCCTAATGGAGCCTCTAGTTCGACTGGCGAACCTCTAGAGTAATAGCCTTACCCAGCAACTCAGGCAATACTGGGCTGACTTTCTTTACCTGAACTTTTTATTTGAGGTAATTTATGGCTGAAAATGACGAAAACAACTTAAAAAATTACTGCTTCTGCAGGTGAAATTCCCAAAGTAGACCGTTCTGCAAAAGGAAAGGAAACTAAGGAAAAACCAACTGAAGGAGAAGAAATGAACCCTTCATCAAAAGAGGTAGAAATGACCTCTACCCAGTCAACATCTCAAGTGGGGTAGGAAGCTATTAATAGCATGACTGCCTCCTTGGGTGGGATCAAACTTAAAAAAAGATTGTCTGGTGCACAGAAAAAGAAACTTGCCCGAGAAAAGAAGATGGCTGAAGGTACCTGGGTGGAAAACCCAAATCAAAACAGAGAGGCGAGAAAAGACAAAGGATGGAACAAGATGTGGCCCCAAAAGCTGCCAGGAAAGAAGGACCTGAAGGTATAACCTTTAAGGAAGCTCTAACGGCAGTTAAAATGGCTGTGATTCTTGAAGGACGTCCTCTTGAGAGTTTATCGGAAGAACAGGCCTTAGACCTTGAGTTCTTGATAACTAGAAAAATTTCAAGAAATGAAGAGGATTTTGTCCCCACTTTTCTTTCTTGTAGACTAGAAAATGGGACACTTATTATCAACTGTGCAGATCTGGGGAGCTCTAAGTGGCTGGAACAGACTGTAGTTGAGTTAAACCTCTGGCAGGAGCAAACTCTCTTGGTGGGAGAGGCAAGGAAACTTTTCAGGACCACTAAGATTATTGCTAAACTGCCGAAAGTCTGTAGTAAACTGGAGCCCAAAGAGGTCCTGAGAAAGATTGAGGCACAAAATGGTGGGCTTACTCCAACCGAATGGAACATACTTCATCGGAAGAATGAACCATCAGGACAGACCATCGTCCTTAGCGTGCCTGAACTGGATGCGGCTACACTTGGCAGAAGGGGATATAAATTTTATAGCGGACTTCATCAAGTTCAAGCAAAAGTCCTAGACAAACCTTCCAAAACTGATTGGGGTGAAGGTTCTTCAAGCCAACATCCACCACAGTAGAAGTGGCACCACGAACCTCACCAAGAAATTTCTTGATGAGGAGGATTTTCACCTGGCCCTGATCCAAGAACCTTGGCCAGTCAGGGGAAAAATCAGTCGCCTCAAAGGAACAAAAGGTAAGCTCATTTATGATCTTAATAGTGAAGCTAGAACATGTATCCTAATTGATACAGATATTAAGGTTCTACCTCTTAAGTGCTGATGACACCAGGCAACCAAGTGGAGGCAACTAAGTTAAGAAACCGGTTTTTGGTCTCTCGTTTGTGATCACACGTTACAACCTTCGTTTGTTCAACCAACTCTGAATAGTCCAATACCAGAACTTATATTTTTCAATAAAGTTTATTGCTAAAAGCTCTTTTAATTTTCATAGAAGCGATTATTGACGATGTACTTGAAGTAGGCATTGAGCTGATAGCTGAGGTTCTGAAAGAAGAACTAGAACAGAAAAAAGGTGATTTAAAAGCAAAATAATTTCTTTTGTTTGCTTTCAAAATTTTATTAGTACTCGGAAATATCTGTCAAAGAAATATCTATCACAATCTGTCAAAATGAGTTTAAAAAGCTTAGCGTTCAAGCTATATAATTTTGAATTTTCAAATATTTAAACAATTGTAATTAGTAATATGCTAGTTTTTTTTCATTTACTTTTAAAATTCAATAATAATTTGTAACTTTTAATATTTACACAGAGGAAATTAGTTTATAGGGAATTAGTTTATTCGCATAATCTTTGTTATTTATGTCCCAAAAACAAGGATACGTTTGAAAAATTTCAAAAAAAAATACATATATCACTAGAATTCCATTTAAAACTAGTCATTGTTAGAAGATTAAACCAAGTTTAAATTTAAAAGATAAAAAGTCAGGATGCGTCAGAATCAGCACGTGTATTTTGTTTACTAAATGGTTGCTAGTTAAGG
>NC_092209.1:16834-31111 GCF_043381705.1 Parasteatoda tepidariorum
AAAAGGGGGCGAGTTAAAGGATTGTGAGGATGTGTGTATATGTGTAAGTAAATGTGGCTCTGTTAAGTAGAGACCCGGCCGTCAGTGAGTGTTTGTGTTGTTAAATGTTAGTATGATATCAGAAGTGTAGAAGTGTGCAATGGGTCGAATTTTTGCATCCTCTTTGAGATTTATGCAGTCGAAAATATCATTAAAATTTGCGGTATTGCAGGTGGCGGCTTTAATAAAGAAGTTTCTATTTAATTTGTTGAAATGATGGTCAAAGCGGTCAATATTAAGATCTCTATGAATGGCATTGTTGCGGATAAACCATCTGGCTCCCGTGAGTTTTCTCAAGATGTTGTTTTGGAGTACGATAAGTTTTTTGAGGTCTTTTTCGGAGGCGTTACACCAGGCAGCTGAGGCGTACGTCATAATAGGACGTATCATCGAGGTATACAGGAGTTTTTTCAGTTTTAAACTAAGGTGTCGGTTATGAAAAAGTGTTTGAAGTTTGTTGGTTGCTGCATATACTTTATTTTTAATGTTATTTACATGGTCAGACCAGGTCAGTTTTTTATTAATGGTTAAGCCTAAATATATAGCTTTATCAACTATGCAAAAAGTACTTGCTCCTTATAATTCTTGATCTAATCAGAAATAACTAAATCATCATGGTATCTGAAAATCTTTTAATTCACCCAGGTAAATGAAAATACTGAAATAAGTTTCCCATCACAATGAGTGTCTTTGATAAAGGAACTTACATACATACATACGTACGTATTAGCGTTTTATATAATATAGATAGATAGATGTTATTGCTAATAAGAAAACTTAATATAAATTCACGGAGAACTGTCACGGGTATCCCAATATTCTCAGAGATTTTTAAAAAAAAATAATTGATTATCAATTCCGTTTTTATACTGAATTGAGCTTTTATATACAGGGTGTCTCAGTTAAGCGTTTCAGAACTTCTAAGAGGGGTAGGGGGCATCCTGAAGACTCGAAATCATACAGCAATGCGGGGTCGGAAATGCTCTCCTGACGCGGTAGATGGCGTTGTTCGAAAGTTCCGACCGAGCTTTCCAGTGCGTTGGCCTCCTCAGTCACCCGACCTATCATGTCTTGATTTTTATTTCTGGGGTCATATGAAAACACTGGTTTATGACACCCCTGTTGACAATGCTGAGGAGCTGGTTGCCAGAACCACAGTAGCTGCCGGAGAAATTCGAGATATGCCTGGAGTATTGCAGAATGTTCGGATGTCCATGCACCGGAGTGTGAGGTCTGCATTGCAGCCGGTGGCAGAAACTTCGAACACTTACTTTGACCCATGTGCCTTATGCTTTTTTCAATGTATTATTAAAACNATACATACATACGTACGTATTAGCGTTTTATATAATATAGATAGATAGATGTTATTGCTAATAAGAAAACTTAATATAAATTCACGGAGAACTGTCACGGGTATCCCAATATTCTCAGAGATTTTTTTAAAAAAATAATTGATTATCAATTCCGTTTTTATACTGAATTGAGCTTTTATATATATGTCTTCATATTCTCCACAAAAATTCGTTAAGTTCGGTAACTTTTTCTGACATGAATATTAACTTGAAACCCACAATGAAAATACTTTTAGCAAAGATTTTAAAAACTCATTAGAAGACATTACTGAACACTCGGAAAGTTTGAATAACATATTAGGCTATATTTTTCAGGAAGTTTTTTTAAAAAATAAAACACCAAAAATGTTAAATTTATTTTCCTTTTGCTCTAAAATCGCAGAATACGTGATTAGCGTTAAAAACCCTTCAAGGAATTAATTGAAAATTTTTTATTTCCCCCAGATCCTTTGAAAAAGCGTTAAATTTGGCAGTTATATAAATTTATTTATTTTTTGTAAATTTACTTTAATTTTAATTAAGAAAAATATTTTTTATTTGTATTGATGTTCTTAATTACATTTAAGGAGAATCAAAATTTTATAAGTGCGTAGGGGTGCTTGAGCTCACTCATCAGAACCTTTGAGGCTCTTAATCCAGCCATGCATACTCTGCTGCAACATGTCGAGAATCTGAAAAGCACATCCTCATAAGAATCAGGGTTGGGAAAAAATTTTAAGGAGTTGATACCATCAAGAACAAATGCTCCTTATAAACCATCAATGCAAAAATAATAAATATATATAGTTTTACATTGTTGCGTTGCATGTTACTTTTGTCTCGGGCTCTGGAAAATTTTTCTGAGCCAAAACTTTGTCGTCCAGTCCTGTCCTTGTGTATCATTCACATTCAGAGTATCACAAATCCGATGTAGTATCAAAAACCCCATGGATCTCGAAGCATCCATGAAATCCAAGAATTGCTCCCAAACTGTCAGTTTAAAATCAATTGACAATAAATTCCATCACCTACGAGCCGTTACAATATGTAAAAATCCCATTTCGATGCAAAATTTCAAATGTGATGTTAAGAATGGCAACTTGACGCTAATCAAAAATCCTCAACACTCAATTTTTTGCTCGACCCAATATCCCAGCCGACTGAAAAACCAACCGGAAGTGACGTCATAGCAAGCTTACGATTCTGGGAACAAGCAGAAACGATTGCTTAGACTCATCAAATAACACAAGATTCGTTTTTCTTGAGGTTATGAAAAATTGTATGTTGACTTGTGATACTTTTAAACAACACATGACCAGAGACGAGCTAGAAAAATTACCTGAAATGAAGAACATCGGTTTGGGAAAAAACTTTCAGGAGCTGAAGCCAGCAAGAACCAACGCTTCTTAAAACCATCAGGGTAAAATTTAAAAAAAAATTAGTGTCTGTTGATTGAACATTTCGTCTTTGGTTTAGAAAATTTTTCTGGACTCTAACCAAAATTATTCTCCGAGTTCGAGTGATTGATTGTTGCTTGGCGAGTGTTGGGTATTCTTGTTAAGGCTTTAACAAGTGCGAAGGAGATTTGAGAGCAACTCTTCTACAACAGAGATGAAATGACATGTTCAGGAAATTACCTATCCTCGGTGTGCCTCACAGCATTCAGATTTTGTTTTAATGCAGAGCACATAAGGTGGTAGCTGGCTCTTCAAGTGTTGTGGGGGCAGCCTTTGTTTTTTACCCTTCATTTGTAGGAAAAACCTTGCACACATCACTCCAAACAATGACGGAATACTATCACTTATCGCTGTTTAAGGTGTTGATCATGTCGTGCAACTCCACCTTTCAATGCGCCACTTTTTTAGAATCGGTATTTCGTTGTCACAGGCAAGACATATCTTCCTGCACAGTTGTTAAATTGTCTCTTCCAAACAACTTTGCGCATTTTCAGATGGTTTGGGTAGAATCCATGATCACACTGCACTTTTTCTTACGTTATAATGAATTTTTGTTTCCTAAATTCCTTTGCTATATCATATTTTTTGTAAAACCTTAGATTCTTCCGCATTAATTATCGAGAAATTGCGATTTTCCATTCAAAAAACTCGCAAAGATCAAGAAATGATGCATTTACTTTCATTTATCGCAAAAGACATAATATAAATAAATATACGGAAGGTGTTTTATTTATTAAATAGAATTCCAACGTTTGAATACTTTTTTTTTATATTTGGTAAAGATAAAAATAGTACAAGGTAAGTGAACTTAATGCAGGTTTGAAAAATGTTTTAAAGGAATAGAAATATTAAATGAGGGGTTAAGGGAAATTACCGGGGTGCTACTTTCCTATCCAATGGTGTTTAACCACAGACTCAGAATTAAAAAAAAAAAAAAAAAAAAACTATTTTTTCTAGTTCAGATTACAAATTTTAAGAGCTTGTTAGGACCATTTTTAAGCTAAGATTGCCAAAAAAGGGTGGATTATACATTAGCTAATTATTTGTGCTGTCATTATCTGAGGGATTACAGACGTTCTTTTGATACAGAAATCCTTTAATCCTCAAAATATTATGAAGAGTTTCCACTCCTATTTCGTTAACGGAGCAAGTAACAACAAATAAGTAAGCTGCAGCTATGCTTGCAAAGTCCACACTACCAGGGAACCTCCTTTATCTTCACTTCTCTATTTTTTTTATTTCCAGCATTTAATACTTTTTTATATAGGAAACAAACAGCACTGTTTATGTTATAAACATAAATAAAGAAGTAAAAAATAAACAATTGAAAATTTTGTCTACGAGGGGGACCTTTTTTTCTAGTCACTCAAATTGACTTCAGAGTGAAGAAGGTATCACAGTAGTAGAATTCACAACTTAACTTCATTTTTAGTTTCAATATCTATCTCCGTGTAATAAATGGGTATATCATAAATAGAATAACTACACAAAGAATGATTTTTTAAAAACATTTTTTATTCACTAATAAATATATTGCAAGAGCGATTTAGAATGTGTCATCCAGAATTCTCCTAGCTTGACATTTCAGGTCAGATTTTCCACTAGGGAAGTAAAAATAATAAATAAGGGAAATAATATTTCAAACATTTGTCAGACAAATGCAACACAAGCTTTGTGTAGACCTATTCTTTCAAATTTAGTACATTATGACACATAAGTCAGCGGTGTCAGTTATATATTTTTACCAGATCTGTATAGTTCGAACAAGAACGTAAGAGGAAGTTCTTTTCAGGGTATCCACTACAATTATCTTTGAAAATAGTTGCGTTAGTAGCCTTAAATATAAAAAAATAGTAGTATAAATCGCCTTCTCAGAGAAATAACGAAGCTACTTTTTCCATCCATGTAGTAGCTTTTTGAAAAATTATCAAAACACCTAAATTGAAACATCACATAATACAAATGTACAATACAACAATTGAAAATGTAGATACTCTATTTATCCCTAATTCTATCTTTAAACAGAATATTCAGAGAACTTAATTTAAGTACACATCATTCATTTAAATATAAGTGTACCAATTTGTTTAAGAAAATGACGATAATAAGGATTTAAATTTAATAACGTATTTAGATTTCAGAATTCAGCATGAAACTAAAACAAATAATATAAATGATAGTGATTTTTTTAAAAATAAGCATAATTTTTATTTTCTTTTAATTAAAAAAAGTTTTTTGTTTACATTTAATTTTTTAAAAAGTAACTTGTATTGAATTTCATTTAATTTAAACTCAAATAATAGTAAAACAACTTTATTAATCAATTATAATTTCTTTCAGTTATAATTTCTTCCAGGAAGAGATCTCAACCATAATGAAAACATACTTATTAGGAAAAAAAGTGTATTTATTGATTGCTGCCAATTTTAACAATTACATAATTACAAATTTTAATTTTTAGAAATTGATATATTATTTCATTTTAGTTTTATTGTATGAAACTTTAATATGTACATATTTTATTCATTTAAGTTCAAATGAACTCATATTTTAAACATACCCATATTTTATAACAATATTGCTAACAAAGATCAATTCTTTTTACATATTCAGATTATATTTTAGTAATAAAAAAATAGATAAAAATAGTGTCAGGAAAAGTTATTCTTACTCATAAAGGCTTTGAAATTGTATGAATACATACTGTGATATTTGATTTTTAAAACACCAGAAAATGAATCCTTTTTTTCATTTTAGTTTGTGAGCATGATATTTGATTTTTAAAACACACGGAAATGAATCCCTATGTTTGACTTTAATATGAACTGTGATGTTTGATTTAAAAATCTCACCTGTGTAAATTTGTACTATCAATCCCCCTTTCTATTTAGTCTACTTTTTTTTTATCTTTTAAGCAAATCATCTAAGTTTTGTATTTTTATTGAATATCAATTTTATTGAAATCTATCACAGGTTGCATAATGTGATGTGAAAATAAAACCTAGCAATTAATATTCATGCAACTTTAAAATCGATTAAACTACTTCAAAATCAACATTTAACCCTGTACCTAAAGGGGTTATTAATCGGATAATGGTTGGAAGATGATGCAAATAATTTAAACACGCAGGCCTGCCAACCTTCTTGCAAAATATTTTATAGAGGGACATTAGACATTTAAAAACCAAAGCTTTCAGAATTTTTGTCAGCTATTTAAAAGCTTTCCCACCAAAGAGATGGAACAAAAGTGTGGAAAATAAGTTCAAATTAACAAAATTGAATATTAAGTATCACAAGAATAAATTTTTACAAAAACTGTATTAAGTCCTGAATACAGGGTTATTAATAAATTCTCATCTTAAATTACACTACCAATCATTTACATATAGTCTGACAATCACCAAAAGCTCCTCTCTTGGTTGCCGGACAGTACAGAATTAAGTATGAAACTGCACTAGAAAATGAAAATCACAGTATGCAAAACATACACTTTAAGTTACTTAACTTATTTGTAACATACCAATAAATAAAAAGAAAAAAAATTTGAATTTATTTTTGGCCATACACTTGCATCTTTTTATGTGATGTGAGGAAGAAAGCTACCTACATACAAAACATTTTTTTTTAATTCAGTTTCTTTTCTTTGAAAGAATTTCTTCAAATCTATTAAAAAATATGCATTTTTGACAAGGCATCTTAACATTGCGATGCTTTCCATAAAAATTAAGAGCTCCAACAAAGAGTGGTCAGAATGAAACAATGTTGAAAGTGATTAAAGCAAAATGATGAAAAAATAGAAATGAAAAGAGGTTTCAGTACAGTCACCGCTAGCGCAGGCTCTATGATAGGTTACACAGCTGCTTCAAAAATTGAATGATTTGAGATGACAATCTATTTAAGTGCTGTACATTGAGGCTTTTGTTTGGAGTGGTGTCACCCTCAATGGGATTGGACTGCAACGGAACCAGTGATGAACCCAGATTTAGTTTAGTCAGTGATGACCATCTTTAAGAAGTGCGGATATGATAACTAATATTGATCCAGTGCACATGTAATGCCACTCATGGCAGGATCCATATTTCAACAAGACAGGAGTGCATTTGACCAGCTTGATCCCCAGGTTTCTCACTAAACAAGGGAAGCATCAAAGTCTGGCACCTCCAATATAATAATTGAGAGGGAGAATGTTAATCTGAGATATGATATACAAAATGCGTTACAAAGGTTGCGTCAAGGTAGTAGTATCTCCCTCATGGCAGGCCAAATTTATTCAAAAAGTATGAATGGGTATTTACAATAAGCGGAATCATTCAAAAAATTATGTGCAATAATTACAATAAGAGAAAAAAAACAATAGAATGATAACTAAATTTGTATCAATAACATTTGGTATTATAAAAATATTGAAGGCCATCTAAATTCAAGGATAGATGGCGCCAAAAGACAGAAGCAGAAGATGGATCTAAGTGTGGCATTAAAAATAAAGAGTTTATTGCATAGGGAGAGTTTTGATTGTTAGCTTGTATCATATATCGAATGTAACACAAAGATAATTAACGGCTATTGACCGCCGCATAGTATTAAACAATGTCAGAGGATCATGGATTTTCCTTTTGATGCCTAGGATGATAGCCACACACTTAACAGTATTAATTGAAATTTTCCAGTCTTTTAGCCAATTTTCGAGAGTAGTGATAAAAAGTTAAAAGAGAATGATGGCTGATCCATGATAGCAGTATCATCTGCAAAAATAAAATCGTTTACCTTTAGGAAGTCACACAGATAGTTAGATGAGGGAGTTAAGGAGAGATCAGAGAGCTTACGCAGAAGGATGTGAATCATGGTGTCGGGGAATTCAAGTTGGATAAAGATGTCTAAAGCTTTAGTGACGTCTAAAAAGAATGCCACTGTTAATTTCCTATTTATGAATTCAGTTGGTTTATTGTGGTCATTAGGGGTACTAGTAAAAATTTTAAGGTATTCACTGTTAGGTTTACCAGTTATTTCGAAATTTAGAGATTTGTTAAAAAAAATCTAACATTTCAAAGAAATTTTGCTCCATTTAGAACATTATTGGGTTTAGCTTGGGTGCATGGATTAAAATGAGAAGATTGAAGGTTTATATTGGATTGGGAAGAGAATGAGTGGTAAGATTATCAATAATAATTTCATTAGATTCTGAATCAGGATTATCTGTGTCGTTATTTGAGAGCGGTTGAAAAGGATTAGAACTCTTTTTAAGTAGGTATGCAATCAATCACGTTGTTTGGGTAGCCCTTTTGTGGGGGTCACCCTGTTTGGCAATAATATCATGTAAAGCATTTCTGAACAAATTAGTTTTATGCTTGATAGCAACATTTATAGGTTTATTGTCATTATTAAAGAACTCTTGGTTGATTTCAAAAAGGTTGGGATAAAAATAAAAACAGTATTCTTATAATTTTAAGAGGATAAAAACTCACAATAATGCAATATTTTTAAAAATTAATACAGAAATCATGGTCTGAAATTGACTTACCCATTTCTTTTAAAATAGCATTTCACTTTGTTGATTTCACTGATTCTATTGTGCATAACAAACACAACATAATAAGTGCTGGGAATGAAGCATAACCCTGAAGGGAAAAATGAAATGAGTAGAAGAGAACGCCCTCTCTCTTCAAAATCAAAATAGGGATTTCCTTGTCACCAAACAAGCATATCTGGGAGTGAAAATTTGACAACCCCCAAGTCTATTTGTTTTACAGTAAGTGGCAAAGAGAAGGTACTAAAAATGTTCATTTATTTGAATTTTTTTTTCTGCAATAAATGATATTTTTTTAATGCCTTACTTACATAAACCTTGTAAAATTTTACATTGTAATCATATATAAAATTTTGTTTCATTTTGACAATCTTTTCTAGGAGCTCTAATCTTTATGCCAATGAATGTATACATCATAATATAGTTAAGAAAAGCATCACAAAATTCTAGTTATTTTAATAACTCTAATGTTTGAAGAATATAAATTTACACACTTAAAACAAAAATGAAATAGCTTATCAAAAGAAGCAAAAATGCAAATAATTTAAATACAAGACTGTCGGAGGACAAGATTAAAATGAATGAATTAAAAAAAAATAATAGAGGATGCCTCAAAAATGCAATTAAAATCATTAAATAGAAAGGTTTTTGTTTTACAATAAAATCTATTCAGCCTTCTCCGAAGACACCTTGGAAAAGGTCAATTGTCGGGTTTTCAACAAGACATTTAGATAGGTAACAAAATGTATGCCATGATATTTCATTCTTGATTAAATGACTTAAAATGACGCTAACATAAACAATTAAAACACATATGCAGGTATGCATGTATTCATCGAATGCATGCTGACAAACTGGTTAATAATATTATTGTAAACCAAAATATACAAATGTTTTATAGACACACATCAAATTCAGAAGGATAAAACTATTGTGTTTCCATGCATAAACACAATTCCAATACTCAACATGACTAGAATATGCAATGGGTACAAATTATACACTTCAGAATCAAGTAATTGTGTTCAGTAAAAAGTTGCAAAGTCAAATTCAATGAAAATGATTACATACATAACATATAATACAGATCAAGAGTTAACTAAAACAAACAAATATATATTTTCTTATTAGACATTCATGAAATCAAAATAAATACACACTAATATATAAACAATAAAACACACAAAAAAAAGTTTTGTTATTAACCCTTTTTAATAAGTATAATTTAAGCAGATCTCCTCATCCATTTAATACGTATGATTTAAAGTATATGTAATGACAATCAGTTGTATTAAAATTGATTTAAAAATGACATCTAAATTATTAAACTAGAAAATCTGTAATTGAACAGTTGAATTTTTATTCGATTTAAAATTCTATACATTCCTGGGTACGGATGTACAATAACCATGCTTTTTCATTCATAAGAACTGTGTGTGAATATCATTTTTTGCACAGCATTCTTTTGTTTATTAGTATGAAAAGGTTATAAAATCTTGTTTAAAAATTAAAAATCTATTTCATTTCACTTTTTATCCTCACTACTCCAAATACCACTTTACAAGACAAAAAATTTTTTTTTTCTATTACATTTATTTTTAATAACAATAAAAAAAACATCAATTTTTTTTTAAACTTTACAATGTTAACTACAAGGAAATGTTTGTTATTTTTAAAAAACTCCAACATAATCACTTCAGAAAAAAAATATTCATGATTCAAACAGCTTTGATTGTTGCATGAAAATTCTATTCCAAAAAATTTTAGGTCTCTTTCTGTATTTCATTCAAAAAGATCATTCAGTCCAATGAAAGTTTCCATTTAAGTTTAAAATAAAATATGGTTATTTTCTAGAGAATTGAACAGGATTTAATATAATAAATTAGAGACATTAAAAAAAATATATTAAAAGAAAAGAATATAAATATAAAAAGGTGAAAGAAAAACACATGAAAATTACTATAAGCTCATTCTGTGTTTGTACTTTCTCTTTTACATGTGATTTTGACCTTGTAATACATGCCTAAAACCAGGTTGATGGGGAGGAAAAGGAGAACCTCGATGTGCCTCGTTGGGGGAATTCTGCAGAGGACTGCTGTGGGGAAGCCTGTTGATGGGAACGTCAGCAGGTATGTAATTGGGATGGTATTTTCTATGAATGGGTGATTCTAGGGATTGATCAGAGTAATCACTGTAGGCTTCATTGACAACAATGTTGTTATCAGTAGGCATTCCACGAGCAGATCCATTAGATTCTGAAGAATCAGGGGGAAAATAATGTATTTTTAAAAAGTCCCAAATAAAATATACTCAAACAAACAATAAATATTCCCTTTAAACTGAAAGAATATTTTATTTGTAGGGAATTTAAATTGAAAGGTGGTGTTTAACTTGTTTCTTTCTTAAACACAATAATTTTTCAATTTATTTAAAGTACAGTCCGCAAAAAAAAAAAAAGATATCACCCTGAATAACTTTTGTTCTAATCATTGGATTTTCACAAACTAAGTATCAATCTTAATGGTTTCTGGGGGTGACCTCAAATATGCTAATTAATTAGTGCTAACGACTTTCTTTGAATAACATACCATTTTATCAATGGGTTTGGATCTCTGGTCCCCAAAATATAAGGGAAAGAGGAAATCTGGGAAATATGGTCAAAATAATTTCGTCAGGAGAGGGGTCCAAAGTTTGGGCCCCTTAATGTTAATTTAATTAGTAACGTATTTCACTATATCTCGCAAACTTTTGAAGCGAACCGAAAAGTTTTGCACAAAATTATTAAATTCATTCGTCCAAAGATAACTCCATACAATAAAAACTAGTAAATATTTATTATTTTTCATTATTTCATTGCAAGAATTTGGAATTGTAAGGTATACAATTTTTTGCATCTGCGTCATTTTAAAGTACGTAATTTTAGATGGCAAGATAAAAAAATCGACGGAAATCAGTTGAATAGTTCCTGAGAAATCAAATTTTAAATATACGAGATCTTTAAAATTCGATTTCTCAGGAATTATTCGATCGTTTTCACTAAAATTTTGTATTTTAAAATGCAAAATTACGTGCTTTAAATTAAACTAAGGAATTTTATAACTTGCATTCAAAATTATTTAAATTATTATTAAATGAAATAGCAAATATTCTCTAAAATTAATTTTTTGTACGGAAGTATCTTTGGACAAAACAAATTTGTGTGCAAAAACTTTATGATTCACTTAAAAAGTTCTCGAGATATAGCGAAATACGCATAAAATCAAATTAACATTAAGGGGTCCAAACTTTGGACAGATCTCCTGTCTAAAATATTTTGACCATATTTCCCAGATTGCGTCTTTCCCATATATTTTGGGTTTCAGAAAACCAAATCTGTCGAAAAAAGTATACTTATCATGAGAAAGTACGATTTGCATCTGATTACCTACCTTAAAATATCGTCTACACTAATTGATAAGCATATTTGAGGTCACCTCCTCGGACCATTTAGATCGAGTCTTAGAACGTGAAGATCCGATCATTAGATCAAAAGTCATTCAGGATGATATTTTTTTTTACACGATGTACAGTATATTTGTTTAAAAATATATGATAATCCAAACCTACTACCTCTCTAACGTCGAAATAGTGTAAATTTTAAAACTGTTTGTTGGTTTAAATTTCCAAAGATTTGCATGCCGTGGCGGTAAAAAACAACTATGTCTCAAATAAAGATGTTGCTGTTGGAGCAAGTTGCTGTTGCTATGGATCAGTGGGAAAATTTTAAGAAATCGGAGCGAGACCGTGAATGTTTATAGTTAATTAACTATGTCCAGTTTTGAAACGTTGCAAATAATACTTCTTTTTCTTTTCAATTCTTGTAGGAATTGGATAATGGATATCAGGAAAGAAAAATACTTTATCCCAGACTTTATAATATGTAAGTTTTCCTATTTTAAATTAAAGGAAAATTATTTAGCCAATTCTTATTTATAAAATTAAAATAATTTATTAAATTAATTACCAAGCTTTACTATTATTTTTCAATGGTGTAGCATTCTTTTCGTGTTTTATGCTGCGTACACTTTCCAATAGTTAATAAATGATTCCTTAGTACCACAATTCGTAATTGTCTTTTAACGGAATAGCATTCATTTGGCTCTTTTGACGTCTGTGTTTGCAAGTGGTAAAAATTATGCTCGTAAGTTTGTAGTCTCGTTCTATGTCTCACAATAGCATTGCAACACAAGGAGACAGTTCTGTAGAATCGCAAAGATGTACTATTTTTGCATGACAACGCTTGGCTGCACGTCGCGCTGGTGACCAGGAATAGCATATATCGACTTGGTCGGAAGACTTTATGTCATCCTCTTTACTCACCTGACCTTGTGATATCAAATCCCTAAACAATAGTTTTAGTGGAGAATTCTTCCCTACTGGAGCAGACTTGTGCCAACACTCACTGACTTCTTTTCGACCAAACCCACCGAGATTTATCGTAATGAGATTGCAGCAGTTGGAGACAAGTTGACAGAAAATGGCGATGGACATTACTGGAAGGGCTAACAATTGTCTACACTTGAAATTCCTTTTCTTTTTGGCCATTAAAAATGGCTCCATTGATTACCTTGTAGAAGCAAAACAATTTTATTACAGCATCTAATTTGAAGATTATTTTCCGGAAAACAATATTTATTTTGATTTCATTTTACAGCTCTCAATTCGCATATGTCGGAGTGTCCTTCAGAAATGCAAGGGTTAGAATTATCAACTTTGTTCCAAGCATGATGGTAAGTGGATTTTGTTTTAAATTCATTGCAGATCAAAATTCACCAACAACAAAACGAAAATGCTAATTACAATCACACAAAAAGTCCTCCCGCAAGACAAGTTTAATTTAATAATTTATGCTAGAGCTCCCTTTTTTCCATCTTATATTCAATACTATAAGTTTGAGTGATTCATAATGCATTAGCTAAATGAATTACCCAATAAAGTACAAACACATTTTTTCTCATATATCTGAAAAAGACAGGCACGATTACAATCAATTTTCATCTCATTTGTTTCAAAATTTAAACAACATGAACAACCTTGATAGGGATTTCTTTTTCACTAAGTTTTTTTCTTTAAAAATAAATTAGTCGAAGATTTGTGTAATAAGTATAAATGTCTCTGAAAAAAAGATTATGATATTTAATTAATAAAATTCTACATTTACGTTAAAAAAAATAATCGGATAATTGCAAGAAAAAGGAAAGCGCATGTTGTTGCAAATTTGTTTTTCATTAGAAATGACTAAGTAATGATATAACAATATGAAATAAGTAATGATATGACAATATGACGATGACCGGAGAACAATATATAAAAAATGAATAAGTAATAATTGCAAAAAAATGAAAAATACTAAAATTTTTAATGATATGTCATTTAGAGAATCCAATTTTTTTTTCTCATCCAAACGCTGAAACTAAAAGTGCTGTATTTTTCTTATTTTCACGAGGTTCTTTCTTAACTCTCAAGACAATTTTCTCTTATGTGCCAACTAGGACTGGGCTATAAATCGATATATCGCGACATATCGATTTAACGCCTATATCGGCAAACCGATACAGCGACTTTCATTCCAAGCGATGCATCAGAAATTTGATTTAAGCCGTCGAGTGAAGAAGACGATATAACGATATAGCGATACACGCAAGGACTTTCTCTTACGTTCCGATGCCAACTCGCGCTGTGGAAGACGATATTGTTTCGTTATGTTGAGACGGCCTTGACTGATGAGCGGTAGAATCAGAATCACTTTTGAGACCTTATATCGTTATATCACATGTTCGTTTTCGCAACTTCGCGATTTGAAATCGTTTCTTGTAGATTATTTTCAATGGGATTAACTTCGTGATCGCCGTCGTAACCTTGTTCTGAACGCAATCTATTATTG
>NC_092209.1:32053-67996 GCF_043381705.1 Parasteatoda tepidariorum
AAAATAATTAATTTTAATTTTTCTCAGCTTCTAATAAATAAAAACAGTTGAAACTTTAGATTTTTCAATTGAAAAATATGTAGATTTACATGGTATAAAAAAATTCATACCTTATAATTCAATATTTTTTCATCCTCACTTTAATTAAATAATAAAAAATAATAAATAATTATTAAAAATTATTTTTTGCATGGAATTATTTTTGGGTAAATGAGTTTTATGAGAGGTTGCAATTTTTTTTTGAATTGCTTCATTAGTTTTGAAAATATTACTGAAAACACGAAAAGCGAAATTAACATTAAGGGGTACGAACTTTGAATCGCTCTCCTGACCAAACTATGGGGACCACATTTCCCAGATTGCGGCTACCCCCTATATTTTGAAGATAAGAAATCCAAATATGTAAAAAAAAATGCATGTTTATTCAGAGAAAGTACGTTTTTGTGTCTGATTTCGTAACTTAATTAATAGTTAGCACTAATTAATTAGCATATTTGAGGTCACCCCCAGGAACCATTAAGATTGACACTTAGTTCTTGAAAATTCGATCATTAGGACGAAAGTTATTCAGGGTGATATCTTTTTTTTTTGCGGACTGTACAATAAATTATTCTAATGAATGCTTCTAAAAACATCAAAAATCTTCATTTTATTTAAAATAGTTTTGAAATTCAATATTTTTTTAAGGAATATATGAAGTAAACTAAGGATGTTTTCAAAATCGTAGAAGCCATATAGATTTAATGAATATAGAAACAACTATATTTTACGTTATTTTGGTTACTCTTTTTCTCAAATTTAATACACAACTCAGATTAGTTTTAAATTTGAGTACATATTTTAGAAACAAAATCTTTGTATTAAAATAAAAACTAAATAAACAAATAAATTCTACAAGGAACAACTTACCATTATGAGTTTTGACAACTTTATGAGCGTTCTTGGTTCTGTTTTGATAGTGGGCATTGAAAGCTTCATCAAAGAGTTTTAAAAGAAATACTTTATCCTTACTGGCCTGCAATAAAACATCAGATTTTGATTGAAAACTTGTAGAATGAATGAATTAGAGGAATGAACACACCCCCTCCTCTTGACAAAATTTCCATAACAAAATAAATTATATTGATAAATGCAGAATTAAAAATGTTAAGACTACTTTTCATAATTTGTACTTTTTTCAGAAACGTTTGAAGTGAATTGTTTTTTTTTTCTTTTAATTTTTTATTAATATTGGTTTATTTTTATTAATAATATATTAATCTAAACTATAGGATTTGGAACTTTAAAAGAAATAATTTTTTATCATTTTCCAAAAAATTGTTTTTCTCATTTTTATTATTATTTACTTCTAAAATACTTCATTAATTATTTTGAACAGATGTAAATAATTCTAAGCAACTTGTATTTCTTATTTTAATTCTTAATAACTTTTTTCTGGCCAATTACACAAAAATACAATGAATTATTTTTACTCTAAAATTTCAATATCAATAAAAAGAAATGTACATGTGTTTTAAATCATTACAAAACCAAATAACTCAATAGATGAAGTGTATTCAAGAAAAAAAGAGCTGTACCTGTTAATTCTCTAAGAATAAAATCCTTTCGTCTCAAAGAATAATAATAAAAAATAATAAAAAAAAGAAGTGATCTAAAGGGAATTTCATAAACATTTAAATTCAGTACAATGAAGTATGTTAAAAGCAAAACAATATTATAAATTTAAAATATATAATTATGTACTGTTAAAATGGTCTTTGAAACAAAATAATGAAGCTGCAGACAGTTTTTATAAAAACAAAATAAACAATTTAATCCCTCCAAAACAAATTCAAAATTTAAATTTAAAAAAATCTTTAATTTTGGTTTAAAAATAGCTAAAAAATTAATGAATGCAACAATAAAATATTTACATTAGGACGCTTTTAAAAAATTTAATAGACCTTCAAAAGAAAAAAAAAAAAAACCATTGAATAAGTAAACTCTTAACTTTGATGTTATGATAGAACATATTTATAAACAAGCAATGGCTGGTGGTCCGCTCCTTTGTCCAAAAACATTATTTTTTTAATAGAAAAAAATGAGACAAAATAAAATACAAAGATAAGCCTTTTATTTATGCTCAATGTAAAAGAGAAACTACAAATATTAAGTAAAAATATGAGGACAGTTATGAGCAAAACTTTTACTTATTTTCATGCAAAAAATAATACCATAGACTACTGAATGCAATAGTTTAGCTTTCTAATGCCTTTTTTTAATCAATTTTTAAGATACTTTGATAAATATGCATAAACTGTGACTACTGAATGTGAATTGTAAAATAGTTTATTCAATTAAGTTCAAATAATTTTTTGTTGATTTTGTCCAATTTTTTTATAAGTTTCATTGTAGAAGTAATAGAACATAATGCATTGTAAGTTATTTCTTTAAAATATAGTACTGACTTTTTTTTTAGATAAAAAACACACATGCTAACTTATGCTAAGAAATATTTTATATGTAGGGATTATGATACTGAAAGTGTTTGGAATAAAATTTTCCTTTAAAAAATTATAATGCAAAAGTCTTGAAAGTAGAAAATATTGTGTTATCAATGTCTTACATCTTATTTAAAGTCTAATATAGATTAAAGTCATGCAGACATGTGATTGCTAGAAGGAGAAATTATCTGACATTTTTTATTAACTTAATGGTTAGTTAGTTTTAATTTCGAATGAAACACTTTTTAATACTACATTTTTTATATACACAGATAAGAACAGTAGAAGGACTTATATAATGCAATTCTCACTAGCCAGCTGTATGGGAAATAACAATGAAATTTGCAATAAATAATTTGCAATTTTTAATTTTATCTAAAGTTGCATTTTGCTCTTTGAAATCTGCATTAAAAATATCGCTATTGAGCATGAATGAGGGGGAAAAAAAAGAGGAGTAGCAAATTATACAACAAAAAATAAGCACCTTTTAAGCACTTCTCAAGCTCTCAAAAAATATTTTTAAGCACTTTAAAAAAATATCATAACAAGGCAGAGCTTTCAAGTTTTTGACAATTGCAGTTTTATATTGTTTTCTTTAAAAAAAAAAAACCTTTTAGCATTGTTTTTGACAATTGTCAAAAATCATGAAATTTTGAATCATGTAAAACGAATGGCGTTTTCATACGCTACGGACTGACAATACGCTGAAATAGATTGGGGTTGAATTAATTGTGAAAACATTGAATAGAACAATATGAACCGTGCCTTTTTGCATAATTCATAGCAAAAATCAGCATGGTAAAGGAAAAAATCTCATTTTGAAAGAGGGGAAATTAAGCACTTTTTTAAAAACACCCAATGAAAAAAGCACCTTTAAGGGCTTTTAAAAACGAAAATAAGCACCTTTAAGCATTTTTTAAAAACGCTACGCACCCTGTAGTAAAAGAAGAAAGAATGTCACTTTAACTGGATTTCACAAAATTTAAATTGTAAATTAGGGGAACACCAAAAAAGTTTTGTCAGAACATAAATTCTTGATAATCTGAAGTCTTTGATTCAATGGTACAATTATAACTAAAATATTTAACTTAGATTTCTCAATTGAATTGTAAGATAATTTTTCTTAACTTAATAACACAATTACTTAATATTATACATTATTTCTTGCTACATTTATTCCTAAAAAATATTTTTAAACAGTTTTAACAAGAGATTTATTGATATGTTTTATCTATGTTTATTATATGCTTTATTTAATTTTTTTTTTGCTGTTTATCATAACTGAATGAATTTATTTTAGAATGTATTATTGCTTAACTCAGTTTAAGAATGAAACTTGAAATAGCAGAATTTTTGAAATCACAAAATTTTGAATTAAAAGCAAAATTCTTACTTTCTATCTGAAAAATTTAAATCTGTACAAACATATTAAAAAAATTTTTTTTTCAGATTAAGATTATTTATTATGTATAAATACATAAGAAAATCCATTTTAATAACTTGTATTTTTAATATTAAAAGTTGACACATTATTAAATATAAAGAAAATATTTAAAATTAATAATGTATAATATGTCTAATATGTATATTTGTCTTACATTCAGTTTAGTTCCTCAGGTGCCTCACTTTTTAAAATTTTCCCCTTGAATATTTTCAAACAACAAAGTGCAAACTAGCAAAAATACAGTAGAAAACCAATTATTTGGGATACTCGGGATCATCGCTATCCAGGATGTCTGAGTTCTTCGGTTTTCTGCATCGACCAAAAAGTCTCGTTAATTTATGTTTTATTGAACCCAAATTACAAGGAAAAAGTGTAACACATTTTAAAATAAGAAAGAAAAAAAAAAGGAAAAGCTCTCTATATTAAAAAAAGAAAAAAAATGGTAGAAAAATAACATTTAAAAGAATAAAAACATTTGCAAGTTTAGAAAAGAAAAAACAAGTTTAAAAAATACAAAATTCACATATTTATTTATTGAAAACAATTAAAATCACAAAATTAAGTAATATAAAACAAAACCAATGAATTAAAAATGCAATGTATTTCATACCTAACTATACGAGGGGGAAAACGATAAAATAAAAGAAACACATATTAACCTAAATAAAAAAACACTTGAAAATAATTGAACAGAAACGATAGTTTAAAAAGACATTAACATAAATATTAAAACCCCAACAACAGCAATGAGATTGGCCAAAAGTCAAAAAAGCTGAATTTCCACCCGAGTAAATTTTACAAGTGTGCAATCGTTTAATAATAAATTCCAGACAATTTAAGATAATAAATAACTATGTGTTGACATAAAATTGTGTACCAATTTATTAATATATGAATGATTACATCGATACTTAACATTTAGTAAAAAGTAAAATTACCAATAGAAAAAATAAAGCTAGAAATTATATTTTTCTTCAGTTCACATAAAGGAGACAATTATTACTAGAGAAACTGCCTGGTTTAGCAAATTAAAACTACTGAGAACATACATTAACATTCTCTTTCTTCCAATAAATACTATTACAAGATTTATAACAAATATATCAGTAACATGACTTTTTAAATTATTTAGAAAAGAAACTTTTACAATTAGAATCACTATGTTCATATTATAATCTAATCTAGCTAGAGCCCTGTGAAACACGTCAATAACTGTGAAGTAGAAACATATAGTAACTCCTTAACATACAAAAAGTGCTATTTTAGTTTGAAAATTACATGATAATCAACAGCTGTTTAGATAATTATTTTTCCTCTGATAAGAATTTTGCATTTCATAGCATAAGCAGTAGCAGCATTATTTCTTAAATTTTGGTACTGAGTAACGCTTTCCAAAAAAAAAATTTGAATAACTTTTTAAGTGATTGCTTTTGTTTGCCATATCTTTTAAGTTTGCTATATTTTTATTTTTTTACTTTTGTTTAATTTGCTGCAAATGCTTCACGTTTTACAAAACAGGCAAAAAATCCTTTAAAAAGGTCAAATTGCTCGTATTACAGCTTGTGAATGAGGGGAAACAGATTGGTGATCAATTTAGTCGTTAGCCCATCTTCAAACACATTTTAACAAATCTTATTTTTTCTTTCTTTACCTGCCTGTGTCACATTCTTCTTTGGAAGCACAGAATGTAAGTTTTGAATATGCCTTCTTCTTCTTCTGCCCCTTACAGGCCTTGGCTGCCTCAACCACGCATAGCCTCCAACGCCTCCTATCCATGGCGACTTTTTTCCAATTGTTAATCTTTATTACTTTGAGATTTTTAGTAGTGTCATCCAGCCATCTAATTGGAGGTCTTCCTCTGGTCTGAGATCCAAAAGGATTTTTAAAGGTGGCGATTCGTACTGCATTGGATACCTCTCCAGATATGGCCAAGCCACCTTAATCTGTTGCTTAGGATGACCTGCACTATCTGTGGCTGTCCATAGAGTCTATATAATTCAAAGTTGTATCTCATTCACCAACAGCCTCTTTCCTGTACTGGGTCAAAAATATTTCTAAGGATTTTTCTTTCAAAAACACCAAGAGTACGCTAAGTGTCTGCATTTAGTGTCCATGTTTCACTTGCATAGAGCAATACAGGTAGAATAAGAGTCTTATAAATTTTAATTTTTTGACTGATTAGGCTTGATCTTAATTGCTTTCTAGTCCAAAGAAACACTTGTTTGCCATTTTAATTCGGTTGTCTACTTCTGTTTCTATGCTGTTTTGGTCATTGATCATTGTTCCAAGGTATTTGAATTCATTAACCTTTTCAAAGGTGTAACCATTTATGAATAAAGGATCATGATTTACAGTTGTGGTTAAAGATTCCATAAATTTAGTTTTATCTTCGTTGATGGTAAGGCCCATATTTGTGGCAGAAATTTCAAGAGCCAGAAAGGCCTCTCTCACTGCTCTCTCTGACCTTCCTATGACATCGATGTCATCGGCATATGCCAGAAATTGAACTGATCTATTCCAAAGGGTGCCTTTTTGGTCTAATCTACTATCTCTGATACACTTCTTCAGAGCTAGAATAAAGAGTAGACAGGCGAGGGAATCCCCCTGATGCAGGCCTCTCTCTGTTGAAAATGGTTCCGATAATTGATTTTGAATTTTAACCCTGCATCTTATATTACTTGGTGAAGCTCTGGTTAAGTTAATGAGTATAGTAGGGATCCCAAATTCGGCCATTGCTTCCAGTAGTTTATCTCTCTTTATGCTGTCACAAGCAGCTTTAAAGTCTATAAATAAATGAAAAGTTTTATATATACTAATAACTGACAACAGAAAAACAGTTACCAGTACTAGTTACTATACGTTACAGTAACTAGTGAAAGAAAAACTTACCTCTTACAAGAATTGCGATAATTGATTTTAAAATCGCGTGAATACAAATAGCGATCTTGGATTTTAAAATCGAGTGAATATGAATTGATAATGTATTTTGAAATCACGTGAATATGAAACTCGATATTCGATTTTAAAAATGAGAAAATTCAAACAACGTTATAGTATTTTTAAATCGCGTAAATACGAATCACGATTCATAATTTTTAGATCGTGTGAATGCGAATCCCAATGCCTTATTTTAAAATCACATATAAATATGAAGATCGAAGTTTAATAATACAGTACAGAACCTCCTTTCTGGAAATCAGAAAACCGGAACGAAATTCAATAAATGTTCCTGCTATTTAAAATAATAATAATTTTTTTCATCATAAGATTCTAGGATTTTTCTTTCTCTTTTCAAAGATGTTTACTTTACTATTATTTCAGAAATAATCATTAGTTCCCTACACTTTCAAGAGAAGTAAGAATCTTGTACTAAATATCATCAATCATTCCCTTCCTCACCCCCTACATAGTTGTTTCTTTTCAATCATAGCTCAGTGAGAAGGGGTGACTCATTGAACAACTTATCATCTGGCCCTTAAACAAGGGGAGTCATTACTACCAGCTTCTCACAATAGGAGTCATCATGTTTGTTGATTGCTTATAGTCTAAGAGAGTTAAAAACAAATAATTTTATTTGTCTTCTTTGATTCTTAGAAATTTCTTAAAGTGCTCCTTACAGGGACTGCAGAACTCCTATTTTTCCTATTATCTCTGTACCCCTTTTTTTTCTGTTATTTTAAACTTTTTCTTACTTTTTAAAAAATTATCTGACACTTCTGCTATTCCCCCTTTTAACATAGTGACAGCAAAGAAACAGGAATAATGACTCAAGGTCAGGTATTGCAACTGCACCTGTTTTTCAATTCATTCATTTTGAATGGGGTGTGAGGAGGGGGTAGAGCATAAATTCTTTTTATTGTCAGCTTCTGTATGGGCGTGTCAATTTATGTTTAACTGGAGTGGAGGAGAAATAAAATCCCTCAGCTAAATAAGGAATAAGATTGTGATGCATGTGTTTTTCCTTCTGATTTCAATTAATGTTTTAGCAAAATGTTGAAACCCAAGTTAAACTCTTCTAGATAGTAATCACGGGCCAGAAATACGGTGATATTGTTGCAGAACGTTCAAGAGTTTTTTGCTAAAAGATTTTTCCTTTGGGAAGTAAAAAAGTTTTCATTTCTTTTCTGCAGAAATTTTCAAAAGATTTTCTTTTCATCCAGAATTATATTCAAACGATGCCTTACTCGCATATAGGAGGGTCAAGAAATGCTCACGATTTTTCTCTTCTCATTTGAGAATAATAAAGAATAATTAAATAAAAAATTGTGTTTTTCCTTTGTCCAGAAATTTTCGAAGGATTCCTTTTTTTCCCATCCAGAATTATATTCAAACGATGTATTTCTCACGCATAGGAGGGGAAAGAATGCTCGCGATTTTTCTCTTCTCATTTGAGAATAAATAAAGAAAAATTAAGTAAAAAAATATTTTTTTCTTTTCACCAGAAATTTCTGAAAGATTATTTTTTTAATATTCAAACGATGCCTTACTCGCACATAGGAGGGAAAAGAAATGCTCCTGATTTTTCCATCCCTTTTTTTGTTCATTTTATATTAAGCCTGTATATATTTCTATTTCTTTATTCTTTTTCCTTTTTATCTTATTAAGCTTATGTGTATTACTTTATCGTTTTTTCTTCTTTTTAAAATTATTTTTAAATAATTTTTTTTTTAGTTGGGTCTGACAAAAAAAAAACGTTTTATTGTAGCGATTCAGAAAACCAGAAAAACCAGTTATCCGGAATAGCGATGGTCCCGATCGTTCCGGATAATCGGTTCTCAACTGTATAACCACATGAGCAAATCACGATATCGGATTTTAAACTCACGTGAATACGAATCGCTACATAGGATTTTAAAAACACATAAATACAAATTGTGATATTGGATTTTTAAATCTCGTAAATAAGAATCGCAATATAGGATATTTAAATCGCAAGAATAAGAATAAAAGTATTAGCAGATTCCGGACTTGGGACACATAAAAGGCTTGCTTGATGCAGTGATGT
Organism: Parasteatoda tepidariorum; assembly: GCF_043381705.1. NCBI lineage: Eukaryota > Metazoa > Arthropoda > Arachnida > Araneae > Theridiidae > Parasteatoda > Parasteatoda tepidariorum. Next base: position 40,986 of record NC_092209.1, read on the forward strand.
CTTAATTACGAAAATACGAGTTATCTGGCGGGCGGGTAAAACGCGCTTATCTTCTGCGCATAAAAGCAGAGAAAATAGCCAAAATAAGTAAAAATGCAGAAGGGTTGGCAGCAATGTAATTTGAATTTTCTCTTTATCTTTGAAAATCGGAAATAAATATCATTATTTAAATTCAGCGGCTAAATTTTCTGAAAAAGCGGAATACTTATTAAAAAAAAGTAAACTTTCAGATAATCAGAGTTTTCGATAAAAAGGCTGAAATTCGAGACAAAAGAGGAAATACGCCAAAAAGCGGAAAAATCTCATCCCTGCAACAAGGCAGGATATTATAAGATTAACTGAATTGTTTTAAAAAAAATATTTAATCATAACATTTATGAACAAAAAGAATTTATTTATTGTGAAAAGAAAAAAAGACTCAAATGTAGTGGAATCAGAAATGTATCACTTTAAAAAAAAGAAAACTGCAAACTGCGTCATAAAATAATCGTCTGCTATTAGTAATAAATAATTGTATGCTTAGATTAATAAACAATCTTCTTTTTTTTTAAAAAAAAACAGACAATATTTAACAAAAACAGACGCGATTTGTGATTCCACCTTAAGAAAAACTTGCAAATGATACCGCACTTCTAAAGAATCAGAATTTATTCAAAAGAAAAATATTATTTCGTTAATTGATGTCAAATAGATAAATATATTATACATAATAAATAATGTATTATCTGAAATTATAAAACAATTTGTCAAAATAAATCAAGGATAACAAAAACTGAGTAACTAAAGTGGATTTAAAATAAATCTAACAATACTCAGAAGTTTCGTTTCAAGTTCCTTAACTCAGGCATACAATTGACAACACTTAGATACTGTTATGAATAATAGAAGAATCTTAAAAATGCACCTAATGATGATTGTTTCGGAAAAAAATTGGATTTTCTCTAATCCCCTATTGCGTGAGAGCAAATAAGGCTATTACGAAAAGCGGAAGAGTGAAATTCAATTTGATCGAGTGTCGAATTCTCGGACAATGACGATTCCCGGTTTTGGGGTAAAATTGCATTTCCCCCTAACAATTCACTAAAATTTTTTCAGAAGCTCGTTTTTCCTGACTATTTCCGGGTCTTATGAATCTGTCATTTTACTTTCCGAGAATATCGTCGTTAAATTTCCGAATTTTCATTCCAGATTCTAAATTTAAAATGATCCCAGTTTAGAAAAAGATTCATACTTTTTTCTTATTTTATTTTTGTTTTCAAAACTTCATGTTCTTATAAGGAGTGGCAAAACTTCGTCGCGCTTTAAATGAAATGTTCCCAAATTTTTTTCTTATTTAATCCACTTTAAATAATGAGTTAAAAAAAAAAAAACTAACCACTCAAATTTGGATTCCAACGAATGTTCTATAACTCTCTTTCGAATCATTAAATGCTAGCCTAATGGTTGTTTTTTTTTATGCCCCCCCACTAGCACAGCCAATTATGTTAATAATTTACTAAATTATAATTACAAAATTCTGATTATTTTTTAAACGATTAAATTCTGCTTAACTATATTCCTACTTTATTATTGAATAAAAAATATCCGTTTTTTAATCGTTTTCATATTTCCATTTTACTTTTTCTTAGATAAGTATGGGGATATATTTTTCTTTTTTATTTCTCTTTCATTTTCTGTTCACTGATATGAGTGTGCAATGCATTTTCCCCACCCCCTCGTAAATCAAAGAGAAAAAGAAATCAGCATGCCACTCCTTTAAATTTGATTGACGGCAGCATATCAAAAAAATTATTCTTTCTGACACACGTGAGAAAATAAAAAATTTGTCTCTTCCCTGTCCTTCTCGACCAAAAGATCTTCAAGGTCACGGAAGAAATGAAGTTTCTCAGGACAAACGGTAAGAAAAATCCACCCTTCCCCTCATTTTTCTCTACTCAACTTCAAGAATGAGTCAAATTTCCGCTTTTTTTCTTTAATCGATCTAGTTCAAAATGGTGGGAAAACTGAGCAAAATACCCCCGTTTTATGGTCTCCCGGATACTGGATAAATGGTTCGCTACTGTATTTTCAATCTATTCGTGTTTTGATTTCCCCAGTATATATTTCTATCTAAACAAGCTAGGAAGTTCTCAAGGAAAGTAAAACTATTTTTCAATAAAATATTCATTCTAAATTAAACCATTATTAAAAATTAAGGTCAAAATTATGACATTTATTTTACCCTGTATAATTTCTACAGAATAGTAGAAAAAAGTGTTTATGGTCTATATATAAAAATTACATTCAAAGAATTTTTTCATCTCGCGGCTTTTTTTACACACACTGTTAAAGGAAAGTTCATCAAAATAACGACATCAAAGTAAGCGGTTCCAAATTTTGGTGCATCGTCTAGTTTACTCATTTGGACAAAATATGACATCAGCGTATGCATCAACACTTTTATCAATGTAGGTTCTCTAGGAACATGAAATAAAATGTCACAACTTTAGTGAATAATAATGATAGAGTGCGTTATAAAATCTATGAAGTTGAATGTGATTTCAAGAAGTAGGGATTCAATTATATTTTCAAATAAACAAATTAAAGAATGTAAATTACGGCAACCTAGGCCAATGAGCCCATACGCCAATTGTAAGATGCCTCATGGCCTTGACAGAACCCAGCCCAGTTTATATACAAGCAATACGCAGACAACGGGCAAGGCCCCGAGTCACGCAAGAATAAATGCACCATAGCTGCGATCGAGAGCAAAGGAGGCCCGACAAAGACCAAGGAGCAAGTTTCTGCTCCAAAACCTGATGAGCGGCAGTGCCAAACCCCCTGTAGACGCAGTCAAAACTGGGTCGACAGCAGGAAGACCGCTGCCCTCCTGCGATCCATCGAGCGGTCCCAAGCCTGGAAGGCCCTAAACCACATACTTTATTAATTTAGAAAATACAAAATTGAAACAAAGTAAAACACAAAGCAAAATAGGATAGTTAATCCTATTTTGCTTATTAAGTTGGATCCGTACTGCTTATTCGTCTCGTGACAATTGATGCACTTTGGTTTATTTTTGCATGATGCCGCACGGTCTGCTTCATCACATGTGGAGTAAGTTTCAGTGTGGTAGCAGTCTTTGGCCATGTGACCGAGCCTGTTGCAACTATAGAATCAGAGTGGTCTTAGGTACTCTTTGACTCTGTAATTTCTCCAACCAACATAGACTCCTTCTTGCGCTAGAATCTTTTTAAAACTCTTTGCCTTCATTGCAAAGAGCACACCCTTCTTAGCTTTGATTGGGAATGCGACCTCAAGGTCTCCTTCTTTAATGTCATAATTGTTGGCTTTTGGGGAGGCCCTCTTTGGTCATCCTCTCTAGTAGCTCGAAAATTATAAAATGCGGTTTGCGTCTAATAGGCACTTCACAGAGCATTCATTTGCCAAGGTCTATTTCAATTTTCTCTTTCAAGATTGCCAAGTCTTGTCTGGTCTCTAATTCGACCATTAGTTCACCTATCTGTGTCTTTTTCAGCTCTTTGACCTTTAGTTCAATTTCATCTGGATCAATTTTCTCCTTTACAGCCTCTTCCATTGCCTATGGAGTAGAGTTCTCCTTTGTCTTGATCACGAATATGTGTTTTTTAGCTTTTTTCGAGAGATGTGCTTCCCGGCCAATTTGATTGCTTCTGCATATGTCTTCTCTTTCTTTCTTTTACTGTTCTGCTGAATCATTTCAGTTAAAGCTCTTTCGGCCTCAATTTGCGCACCCTTGGTGTACGAAAGAAGTCCGTTTTGATTTGACTTATTCAGGACAAACTCTTGCATAATACTCATAATTTTCTAGACTGCAGCCGCTGTAAAGGATTTCTCCTTTAGTTCATTAAGATTTCTACTCATTTTTTCTCTAACAGGCACTGCGCTGTAGTCGACAACTCTTTTTGCTTTTCCTCGAAGGAGGACACGAAATCTTCAGGCGGGCCGAAATCGTCTTCATCCGAGCTCTCGATCATTCTATCTCAATCAGTCGGCTCTATCCTCTATTTCAATTTCTTGTCCACCAACAAATAAACAAATTAAAAGAAACAAAGAATAAAGTGAAAAAACTAGACTTAATGCAAAACCCAGAGGGATAAGGTCTACATTGATTAGGTAATAAAACATTGTAAATAAAAAGTAGAGATGTATTTTACTCACCAATATAAGAGTTTCTCTTATTTTTTTGATGACTGAAATATGAGCATTTGCCTGAGCTCTCATGTAATGAACTGCAAGACTGAAATTTAGAAACAGAAAATAATGAATAAAATAACTTAGTACGGAATAACAAAAATATAGTTACAAACAAAGCACTCACGAAAAAATAAAACTAATATTTCCCAGCCTCTTTATTTTTTTTTTGCCAGTACACTTATAGAGCCAATTTTCAAAAGTTTAAATAAAAAAGTTAACAGTTTAATAAATTTGTGAGACTTGAAAAAATGTCTACATAGAATTTTTTTTCCAAAAATATAAAAAGCGCGGTTTAAATAAAAATTCCCAATTTATTTAAAAATAAAAAGAATCAGATTTATTTGATTCAAATCAGAATTTTTAATATTTAAATCAAATTTTAAATTTTTTTTTAATGTACCAGTCAAATTATCAGATAAAGTTTAGTAACAGTGCTTAAAATAATTTAAAAACAATAACATAGTTAAAATAGTTGATATTTCTAACTAAAATTTTTCAAAAATTATTTTTTAATTACTATGAACTTATCACTGAATAAATAAAATCATGGTTATTTTTGTTTAAGCTAAATATCCTAAAACTTTAAAGACTGGGAGGCAATTTGTCAATTAGATATTTAATTAAGAGCTAATTAGTTAAGATCAAAATAAATAAAAGAAAAAAAATATTGCAAGTCTTTCTTCACTATTGGTAAACACTAACTACACATTTAATATGTTTTAAAAGTATTCAAATAAGCACAAAACAAAAAGTTAAGACGTGTTTATAAACATAATATTTCAATTATACTCCTTTTTCATCTGCAAAAGAGTGGATTGAAAAAATCTTTTAAAGAAACCATCCTGGGCTGTTGTGTCACCAATGATGATGCAGCAAATTATTTCACACACAGGGAATGGAAAATTATAATTTATCAGTTTAATGTTATCCATTTTCTCCAATTATTCATTTATTAGTCTATTTTGAAATATTATAATTAACCCTTTTATTATTTCTTTGGAAAAACCTTTTCTTTCAATGAAGTTAGAGTTTTAAAAGAATCCCACCCTAAATAATATATATTAATGAATTATTTAAAAATAAAAAAATCAGTTTAAACAATAATTTTCTTTTAAAAAATCGCAGTTGAATTAAATCAATGATTTAAATTAAATTATTCAAATCATGCCGATATTGAAGTATTTAAACAATATTTATGAATTGCCCATGATGGTGAAGTATTTAATGTACGATTAAGGAATATAGAGTTAGGTACCGCTCTTGTAAATATGAATTTAAAATTAAATATTTTTTCATAACTCAAAACTCATGAAAATGCTAAAAAAAACCTAACAAATAAATTAACAAGTGTCATTTTTTTTTTAAAAAAGAAAAAAATATTTAAAGTGATAACTAATAATAACAAAACTCTTTTAATCAGGTACATCTCTCTTTAGACCTCTATTTCATAAAATATTTTTGCTGACCAAAATAATATATTTTTTAAGAAAAGAAAATTTTAACTGTTTCTCTATTTTCAATTGAAATTTAGGAATCATTTTTTGTCCCAGTCCTAAAATAGATAGATTGATAGTGCAGGATACTTGTAAAGAAGCTCTGATTGAGAAAAACGTGCTAATTTAATTAATAAAAAAATTATACATATTTACTGATCTTGAATACAGCTAATATTACATCAAAATTGATTGCAGTATACCATTTTGTAATGACTATTTTAAATGTAATAAATTGACAATAAAAAAAATTGGTAGATACTTGTTAAAATCTTATTCTTTTGCTAACTAAAAATGCTAAATAATAGAAAAAAATTTTGCTACCCCAAAATTTTTTTCGAATTTCAAACATTTTCATTTACAAAATAAAAACAAAACCATTTTAAAAGCTCTTTCAAAATAACCTCAAGCTTTGGGTGAGAGAAATGCAGAGAGAACTCACCACAAGGCACAAAAGACAGCAACCAGAACACTTGGAGCGGTGATATATTTCACAATGTCTGCAACAACGTTACCCACTTTGCCCCCTAAGATCGTACTCCGTAAGGCTTCTCCCACAGTATCAAAATTCTTGAAGGGGCCACAATCCGACGTTTCCAATCTGAAAAAGAACAACCAGCTGATATTCATAATTAAGAAACATGTTTATTTTTTTATTATTAATCAAATGCCAAAAGGGAATAATAGTTTAGTTCATTAAATATATTTCAATTATGAATTTCTCTTGAATTTTGTCTAGCTGGGAATCAAATACAGTCGGACCTCTATTTAACGTAGTCGCTAAATCCCGAAAAAAAGTTCGTTATATGGAAAATTCGTTAAATAGACAATCAACTTTTGAAATACTTACACAACACAAAACAGGTTTTAAATTCATAAACACTAGAAATAATTAAAATTGCAATGGATACAACTTTATTTTGTAAATTATTATCTATTATTTATTTTATAAATCTTAACCATAAAAGAATTCTGCAAAGAAAGTAAGAATAGAACAAAATGTTATCCAGTGTTACACTATCATGCTACATATATTATAAAAGTAATTTTAAACATACATTATCTCATGTGTTCTTAATTTTAATTGCTACTGATAAAATCCGTTAATTTTGTCTGAGTTTTTCGTTTGAAAAAGTGTTTTTTCTCAGAATAAAGGTTGTGCATTTTTGTAATGCACCAAAAACTCCTTCATGCGTATTCTTCTCAAACTGCAATCCACGTCAAATTGTTTAAAATGATTTTAACATTTCATCATATGAAGGTTTGGTAATTTCTTCATCATTTCCTTCTTTCTCACAATTTATAGCTGCACTGTTTTTATTTTTCACACCGTCCGAAATATCCGATTCAGTTAATGTTTCGGTGGTTTCAGCTTTAGAATCAATAGAAAGAAAATCATTAATCCGTATATCATCATTAATTTCGTGGTTCTCTCTTAGCTGTACCCACATTTTTTTAAGTTCTAAAGGAACTCCGCACTTTCCAAATTCTCAGAGTTGACGAAGAATCCAGCTTTAGCAAAACTGTTACGAATGGTACGATCTGTAACATGCTTTAGAAATTTCTGTTATGGTTTCTCGCAAATTGATCTTTGGCATAGATTGCTTATTTTCAACCGCAGTGATAACTTTTCATACAATTCTTTTGCATTAGTGCAGTTTAAAGTTTTGAATCGCCCCTTAATCCATTGGTTGCAGCTTCGATGTAGTGTTTGGAGGCAAGTAAAAAACTGTTAAGTTTTTCAGTTTTTTGTTGATTTCTTTCGGAAGGGCAGGGCAATTGTCGAAAATTAGAGCGATTTTGCGATGCTCTGCAATCATAAGTTTGTCCAACTTATGAATCCATTTTCACAAATTTCTGATGTCATCTATGATTTATTGTTGAACTCATAATCAACCTCCAAAGATTTTGTACCCTTAAAACATCTTGGAGTTTTGCTTTTTCCTATAATTAATGGCTTTAATTTTTGATGGCCAGTCATATTTGCACCTAGCATGATAGTTACTCTTACTTTGCTATGTTTTCCTCCAAACAGGGTATCTGCTACATTTTAGATTTTCAAATTCATGACTTTCCATGACTAATTCCAAGAACTTTTCATGACTTATTGAGGTTACTATTTTCTCCGACAAAAACAGAATGATAAATTTAAAAAATGTTCTAATAACATTCATTGAAATGATAGGTATAACCAAAACTGTTTTACTCTGCATCTTCATATTTATTGATTTTAAATTCAAAAAACAGAGTTGAGAAAGAGTTGAAGCAATAAAATAGCTGAAAAAATAATAGCTGAGCAAAAAATATTTTTTTCTGCAGAATTATATTCTAAAGGTAATTTTCTTGTTCATCAGAAAGGAAAGAAATACTCCTGTTTTTTCTATTCTCATTTCAGAGTTAAAAAAAAATTGCCAATGACTAGCTTGCTTAAGCTAGAATTTTAAATTGATAAGATAAAAATAATAAATAAAAAATAATAATTCTGAAATCACAGAAGTTTAAAACATACTTCACTCTAGAAATGATACTTTTTCTTTAATTTTTTGAAAGAACACCATAATTTTTAAAGAACAATGATAAAAACATTTTATATTTTAATAAAATATGACTCTGAGTGGGGATTTTGTTACAAATTCAGATATTCGGAACACCATGATATTGGGGGGGGGAGCAGAGGAATCCCATTCTAAAAATAAAATTTTTTGGCGACCTAACTCCATGACTTTTCACGATTTTTTTTTAAAATAGTTAAAATCATGACATTTCATGACAAATTTTTTTCAATACCGAAATTCATGACTTTTCATGATTTTTCCTGACTTTCCAGGTGCGCGGATGGCAAACATTGAAAAAATAAACTCGTCTCATCAGCACTAAAAACAGGGTGGCCACTCCAAACCCATTTTCCTGATTTTTCCAGGTAAAAATCTTAAAATTTCCAGGTTAGCGTTTTTTTCCTTTTTTCTTATAAAGTGTAGGATGTGTACAAGAAAAGTGTCTGTATTATAAAATATCTTATTCAAAATGTCATTTTTTTAAACATATCTTGAAAAAAAATAATTTTTTTACAAGATATTTTTTTATTATTTTTTAATGTTCTGGTACAACATTAATTTTTAAAAAATTAAGACGTGGAGAAAATAATATGTTTAGCTTGCAGAATATATTGTTTTTATTGAATAATTTTAATTGTTTTTATTGAATTTAATGTGTTACTTTAAGTAGTATTTGCTCAAAGTGTACCTACAAAATGACAAAATCAGAATAACCAATAAAACCTTGGATAAGTATTGTTTAATATATTTTCATTAAGGAAAAGAAAACCGTTTCAGGTGATTATATATCAATAATTTTTAATAATTACAGTGGCTCCCAAAAGTGCTCACTCACTTATAACTTATATTGAAATAGGAAATAAAAATTCAATAATTAAAATGAATATTTCACAATGGGTATTTGATAATAAGATGTATAATCTATTCTTAGCAAAACTGCACGGAATATTTTAAAAACAAAGCAAAAGTTAATTTTTTAATCAAATAGTAACAAAAATGTTACCCCACGAAAGTCATCGTACATTTAAATGTTTTGGATCTCAGAATTAAAATTATCGTCAATTGCTTTTTTTATTTAATTATTTTTCATTTAATTTTTTATTTCTTTATTAGCAATTTAGTATCAAACCTATAATAGCAAAATTATATTTTAATTTTTGCTTGCTAACTCCGTAATATTTTATTTTATCATTTAAAAATGACTTGTGGTCGTAATAAAATAGACCAAATTTGATTATTTGTCTTCATAAGAGGTAAATCAGTAATGAATATGTTAAATTAGTTTACTGTATTCAATTGAACTGTGCAATATGTGATAAAATGCTTAAAAGAAGGACTTCATATCAGAGATTAAAATTATAAATTTTGTGGAAAAATTCATAAATTTGCAATTGAGTGTTGTAAAAGTTTCTGTAAAAATTTTAAAAAAATATTCTGCACGAATTTCACCTGACAAAAAAAAAACTAGTTACACGTATTTTCAACCTTTAAAAGCTATTGTAGATGCTAAAGGAAACTCCACTAAATGTTAATTTAACGAAAAATTAGATTTACTAATAGACTGAGTTTTTTCTTTAAAAGTGTATGATGACTTTTGTGGGATAAAGTTTTTGTCACTTTTTGATGATTGATTCCTTAAAAATAAACTTTTCCTTTGTTTTTAAAATATTTCATATTGTCATTTAAAATATTTCAGTTTTGTTAAGATTAGAACACATTTTTTATCATTAAATATACATTCTGAAACATTCATTTTAATTAATGGATAGTCTTATTTCATTGAAAGTCATAAGTGTATCAACACTTTTGTGAATCACTGTAATTACATTTCAATATAAAGCTGTACTGTATACTGCATTATACTGTATTTCATCTTACCAGTGCTTTTTATAAAATTCACTGATCATATTTTCCTTAAACCAATATCTCAAGTCAAATTTTTAAATAATGGTATTTTGAAATAGCATTTTTATTTTAAGAGATTCAGTATAAAAAAATAAATGTCAGAAATGTAAAATTGTCTAATTTTTAGTTCTATACTCTATAGAAGAAAAAAAATAGATAAAATTCCTTAAAATTTATACTTTTTTGATTTTTTTTCTTATTTGAAATTAAAACATTTAAAGAATTCCAATCTAAACACACAGTTTTTTAGTTTAGCATAGTTAATTGTTTTTGTTTGAACAACTGGAATCTTGTACAGTGCAGAACTAAAACACTAAGTTTCGTTTTCCTTCTCCTGACTAAACACATATGAATAAAAAAAATTATATTTTATGTATATACATCATTTAATATGTTTCCTATATATTCCTTAGTCATTGTCAGCTTTTTTAGGTAAAAAGAGGAATAGTTTTGAAATATCATCTCTGGAATGCAAGCAACATTTACGAACTTTCGATATTGTGATAACTATACAATTCGAATTTTGAATCAAAAAACTAATATTTACCAACAAAACCGTAAAATTTGATATTAATATATAGTTAGTTCTAAAAAAAACTTTTTTCAAAATAAAAATATACTATAAAAGGTTAAAATGAAATAGAAAAAATTAGCATTAATGCAAGAATTGTAACAATTTGTCGACAAACATTGCTGTTAGTGATGGGGGAAAATGCGTGATTGGTTGGTTTGCTGAGAAAAAATAATTTACAGATTTCTTTGAATGGGAGTTCAAAAGCTTTCAGAAAAAGAGTGCAATATAAAATCTATTATTATTAAATTATAACCAACTAATTTTTAGAGAATTTAATAAAGTTAAAAATACAAAAACATTTTGACTCATTTTGTCAAAATAGAAAAAAATTACCACTCTCAATTGCGAACAAACTTGAATCATTGTGTGAACACGGACAGAATTTAAAAACCGAATCCTAACCCCGTCTTCCACATCCACCATAATCTTTGCCTTTCCTAAATTGCACAGTCTGCATAGAGATCAAAGGTTTCTACATTTGCATGGGAGAATTTTATGTTGTATTCTAGTTTAACAGGGTTATAATGGAGCAAATTTTGATGAAAGCAAAGTAAGTTGATGATATTTTAACTGTTTGGAGATACATTTCCGTCTAAAAAATGTGGGTATAATGGATGAAACAATTTAAATTAAGAAAATTAGCAAATAATTTAAATTAGTGAAATTAAAAAAATATATAAGAAAAAATTTCCAGCTTTTCTTTAAAATTTCCAGGTTTTTATCCATATTACCCTGATTTTTCCAGGTTTTTTCCAGTATTAAAAAAAATTCCCTGATAATTCCAGGTTTTCCAGGTGGGTGGCCACCCTGAAAAATGTTTTCTAGCTTATAGTCTTTTAAAATCTTATTAAGAGTTTCTGTAATCCAATTTATGCAATCTTTATCATTGACGTCATTACTTTCACCAGATATAACTTTTGCCATATATCCCTTTTTTCTCTTAAACTTATTAAGCCATCCACTACTTCCTTGAAATTCATCATGTCCCAATTCCTTTGCAAATTGAATAGCTTTCTCAGTTATTAAAGGTCCAGAGATGGGAATGTTTTTTTTTTCTCGCATTGCGTGCATCCACTGCCTTATATTCAAAACTGCCTAATTCACATCTTCATGGACTTATGTTTTAAACAAGGATTCGGTAAATCATTGTTTTTAATCTTATCACGGTTCCTTATTATCGTTGCTAAGCTGCTTGAAGAAATACCAAATTTTGAAGCAATATCTTTGAAGACCCATTCCCTCTATCTTCCCTGCTCTTTTCCTACTCAAGGAATTTCCCTCTTCCCCCCCTTTTCTAGAGGTGTTGCATTTCCTGTATGAAATGCAAACAAAAAGTGAAAGGAATTTTACTTTCTCTAAAATTCAAGTGGATGCGAAAATCAATGCAAGGTCATTTCCTCCATAAAATGCGTTAGCAAGTTTATAATTTTCTCAAATATTTTGGGAAATAAGGAAAGTAGATCTAAAATTTTTTTTCTCGATAAATTCACTTCGCTATTTGGAAATTATTTTACGAAGCAATTTCAAAAATGTTCTTGGTTCCACGAAAAAATTCGCAAAATAGAGAAATTCGTAAAATGGAAGTTTGTTAAATAGAAGTCAAACTGTATGAATAAGAATTTTGATTTTATAAAATAGTCATTTCAACTGTTTTATTGTGACTTCGTTCTTTGATTTTTCAGAGAAATTTAACATCAGTTAATTTATTCTAAGTTTAATTTTTTGAGCAGATAATATTCTTTTACTTGAATGCTCGTTGTATATTCTTTCACTTTGTTTGAAAGAATGAAAAATCTAAAAATATGCATAGATTTTATTTCATTTAGAAATGATTAACTAAGTAAGTAAAAATACTTAAAGAAATAAAAAACATACATTGGAAGTCAAGATGAAAAAAAAAAAAAGCTAAAATAGATTTAATAAAATGCTCTGTAGTGTTTAGCAATTCCAGCAGAGGACGTGACACATTTGTCTTTCAGGTACAGTTGTGAAGCGAAGAAGGGTTGCTAGCTGTCACATGAGATTATTTTGACTGTGTTGTGTGAGCAATCATTTTTATGTTAAATTGTTTTGTCATCTTAATAAAATTGTGATTTGACTCAACTCAATTTGTTTTAAGAACACATCGAAACAAATTAACATGTCGTATGCTTCAGAATATATTAAAGATTATTCAAATATGGGGAGTCTTATAGATTTTTTACACTTAAATGCTTGAAATCAGCTGAAATATTCCCCAATTTTGATGGACATTAAATAAACATCAAGATGCATTTTTTCAGTATGTTTATTATGTTGTTTAACTCATAATTTTGAATAGCAAAAGCTTTTAAGCAGATTACCTTAAATAAGATGAACATAAAAAACAAGAACAAGAAATATCTTTGAATGACTTGGAATAGAAAACATTTTGAATGTATTTCAATAAAAGAAACACAGACACACAAGAGACAGATTGTTTTCAATTCACAACTTTTACCCTAATTAAAGAGTTGAAAAAAGTTCCACCAGACATTTTCACAACAAACTTATTTCGTCAAAAACTAAACAAAAATTTTTGCTTTTCTGCACAGATAAAGCAAAGTATTTTGTTAAAAAAAAAATCCAAACAATCTTTCAAAAAAAAATAAAAATATTATTTGTTATATTTTTTTGGGTGGTTATTTCCAAAAGTATAAAAGAATGTAGAAACTGAAAAAAGGAAACACATTAAAATACCGTAAAAAAAATTATATTAACTTAATATAAGATTCCTGCCAGGCTGAATGGTTTCAGCATCATCCTCATATCATTCAAAGCAATTAAAATAAAAATATCAAAATTGCAATATCGGAAACACAATCTGTAGCTCTAGTATCAAATTCTGTAATTCTCATATTCTGATATTCTTGAGCCAAATTCTGCGGGCCACCAAGGCGAAGTGGCAATTGAAAATTTTGCATCCTGAATAATCATGAATAGTAATTCTTTTAATGCTTTGGTTCAATTTTTATTTTTGAAAAATATAATACACAATAATCACATAGCAATGAAGTGTAATAAGAGATTTCATATGCAAATATAAATTACATAACTGCTAAACTGTAGTGGCAGTTTACTCCTCTTGAAAAAAATTTAAATAATCAGTCTTATTTCCATTTCTAATTTTTTCTATATAAAAAACAGTCCTGTATCTAATTAAAAAATCTGAATATAAAGTATACACAATAGTTTTAACCGTAGAGTAACAATTTATGTGTTTACTTTATGTACATTGGGTATTTAATAAAGGGGTCTATCTGATTGTTTCCTTTCTGAAATTGAAGATTGCAATTTGTTGAATTGATTCACCAAAAATTCATTTGCATCTCAGCCTTATCAATCACTTGGGGCAAAGCTGGGATAGCCTGGTTGGTAGGGCCTTGGAACCCCGCTTGTGAAAATGGGAGTTCAAATTCAGCTGGCCGAACACTTCCCCTATATCAAATGATGACTAGTGCCCGTTAAATCTGCCAGCGTCACAAAGTCCCCCAAGTTCCCATAACAAATCAATACTTCTGAGGGTACTGATCTAGGAGTTCCCTTGTCTTCCAGATCGGGTTCAAAATTACAAGGCTACATTGGTAGTTGTAAACCCAGAATTGGGTCGGCTGTTCAATAACAGTTATAAAATAAAATCCCTTACAACAATCTATTTTTGCATTTTAGGATCCTCTAAAGAATAAACAATGCAAGTGAAAAACATGAATAGTGATTTAGTGCAAAGAAGATGCTGATGAATGCCCTTTTTGCAACCACCCCAGGAATTACAATCAGTTGCAAGGATTAACGCAAACACAATCCCCCCCCTTTTTTTTGTTGCAGAAAGGAAGAGAACATTAAAAAACATTCTCTAAAAGGGATATCTGTCTCGAAGGTATTTCAGCCGAAGACAAACTTTATTTTTAGGAAATGTACGATTATAAAAAGAGTAATAATGCAACACAATTTGCAAATGGAGGAAATGGAGAATGCATGGACTAGTTTTATATATCCTACTGTTTTTCTTTTTCTTCGATTGCTGATTTAAAGAAATATAATTTTGATTTACTTATTCTATATTTAAATTAAATATAATGATTTTTAGGTGTTCCCTTAATTTATTCTTTTAATTGATACATAATAAATTAGTTATTTCTATTTTTTAAAATTTATTTTATGAGTTTTTAGCAGTTTAATCATTTGATTTATCTAAATTTTGTATGCTAATAACTAAGTTCATACTCAAAAAGATATTCATATTTAATAAAAATGTAAATTAGAATGTAAAATCAAAATATCAAGTTCATAAATTATTTTTATTTTAAAAAAAATCTGATGATTTCCTGAATAATCTTGGTGCAAATGAACCCTAAATAAAAATATACAATCACTAACACACATTAGGAAGATCAACTATAAAAAAAAAACTTCTTTAAGAAAATATCAACAATTAAAGTTTCCCACTTCCTCACACTAAGGTTAACTCTAAAAAAGAAAAGGCAAAATTTTAACTAAACTAAAGAAACTCTTCAAGGATCTGATAAAGATTCAAAATTATGCAAAAACTTACTTAACTTATGATTCCAATTTTTTTTATAATTATTATTTATATTGAAAATAGTAAAAATAAGTCTAAGTAAGCTGTTGAAACTATGATTTGTAACTTAACTGCACAAATTAGTTAGATAATTTACGGAATGCATCTCACTGCTTGAAAATAGGATGAAAAGTTGTTTAGCACATTTATACTATAAATAAAATTAGTTTGAAATCGCTATGTGATTTTCATGATGCAAAATTCTAATAGCTTGAAAATTATTAATAATTCAAAATACCCAAATATGGTGTATCCAACAGTGACTACAGTAAAGAGGAACATGACAAAAGTCAAGACTAGATAGAATGTCTGCATCTCATTGATGGACCAGGATCTTTTTGGAGGATGGCAGTTAGAAGACATGGACACCATTTTGATGTAGAACATAAGAACTAAAACGATGACGATGACGAGGGAGATGAAAGGAACGTAAAACATGGCCAGCCTAAAAGAGAGAGCATTAATAGAAATTGAAAATACTTGTGTGGTTATTTCTTTAAAATATCACTCACCAGGCTAGAGTCTGGAAATAAATGAGATCGAGTGTGTTGTATGCTACGTCAAATTCTTTCAGAGCGATTCGCTGAGTGATGTGTGAATGTACGAGTTTTCGGACAAACTCTCCCATAAAAGTGAAAATAAGGATAGCAATCACAAAATTCACCAGAATAAGACGGTAGAGTTCACTGCCCAGTTCCGTTTCATAACACTTTAAAGAACAAGCAAAAACAATTATTAACACAAAATGTTCTTAAAATAAATATTGCAGTTCTATAGAGAAATGAGTTTTTTTTTTCTTTTTTAATGAAAAAGAGGAAACAAATCATTGCTCAAAAGTCTGGTTTAATGAATGTGCCAATCTATATCAAATATGATTTGGCATAGGGTTTCTTTTTGTTTGTTTTGTGATAACTGAAAAGGGTGAAGCTTGAGTCTTTTATTGTGAACTTAGGCTCTTTGATATTTGGTAGTTTTCATTTTTTTAATGTATATTATCTACACACCCTTTTAAATGCTATTTTTTGGCATGGGTTTTATGAAAATTATTTTTTAGAATTAATACAGCACTCAATCAAATCAGTTGGTTTCTCTTATATCTGCTTACTATTTCATTCCGAAGAAGAATTATGATTTTGTTTAACTTTTGTGGATTAAACAGTAGCTAAGATGAGGGAGATACATGGGCTTTTGTACAAATGTCGTAGGTGCTCAAATTTGACTTTATTTACTGAAATAATTTGAAATATTCTGTTTCCAACAAATAAATTGTGTCTACTATTTACTTTAATGAGATAATATTTTCTTCTATTTAAAATCTTATTCATTTTATATTAAAAAAAAGAGTGCTGTCTGATGGATACAATTGAATATGGGTATTATGGTATTGGTACAATTGGTTGAGACTTTAAAAAAGTTTAGTCACAAAAAAAGGAAGGGCTAATAATATAATCACAGCTCTTGAAATAGGGTCACCATTAGCAACCAATAAAGTTTGAGTGGCAGCTTTTCAATTATGATCTGATATTTTTCTGTAGTTCAATATTTATGCAAAATTAAACTAGAGCAATACTCAATTTTTTTCCTATTCTTACCTGTGTTCTCAACAATCAGAAAAAAATAATAAATTTTTCCTATGCTTCTGCACTGTTGCATATTCTTTAAATTTCTGATTCTGAGTTTCAAAATATGTTAAACAGAAATTTGAAACGTCATGTGGACACTCATAAGAAAAACTGCAGAGTTATGCTCGAAATCAACATAGACACAAAGCTATTCCCTTGGAAGGAGCATCTATCAGGAAAATACTGTGGCGAGGAAAACAGACACGACACACCACACTTTCCCCAATGAGTCCCTTAACACGAGCTTACCCTAGCAACATCACCACCAGAGCTAGGCCCAATTCCTGACCTCATTTCCTAATTTATTGTTTATTTATTACTCTAAAATTATTTAGAGACATTGTATAACTATTATAGAGCATTGACTATTGATATTTGAGAGCTGAGAGATCCAACAGAAGAAGCACGGCTAAAAATAAGATAATGTAGGAAGACACTAACAAGAAAATAGCGAAAAGTAGGAAAAAGTATATTCATGGGGGGGGGGGATTATATTTGGAACAAAATTTGAGCAATTGTTAGAATCAATTATAAATGCTTTTCAAAATTATCTGAGTTGCTGTTAAATGATGGTAGACAGGATGTGTTCCTATAGATATATTCAATTTAAAATTATTTGCTAGTAGACATAAAAAAAGGCATATAAACATTTCATAAGAACCTGATATAACTTAATACAAATAGCATGATCCAAAACTATGCTTGAGATTATAGTGATAATCATAACATGGAAAACAATTTAAGGTTTAGAAACATTCTCTTTGTAAGAGCATTGCTGTTGCTGCATTTAAAATATTAAAAGTCCCACACTTTATGCTTTAAAATCTTGGCTCTAAATATTATTAAGTTATCTCATGAAACAACTTAAGAATACATAAAATTTTAAAATTAATAATATAATAATTAATAAAGTACAATAAAAGTTCACAAAAAATTCATGCAATTGGAGGCCAGTCCCTGAAGTAAAAATATTACCATCAAAATTCTGAAATAATTCTTAAATTTAATGAATAAAAGGTAAAGGAAAATTTTGAGAGAGATGAAGCTTTGGGATTCTTAACTGCTCTCAGGACCCACATGAAAATATGTGATTAGTGAATGATCCCCAAGTCAAGTTGAAAGATTAAGGTACTGATCAATAAATAGAATATCTCGAGAAGGCCATTAGCTTGCCAGTGACGAAGACGATAATGCGTCATCAACATTGAAATTAAGGGAGGTATTGTTACTCGCGTCCGTGAAATTCCTGAATTCACACGTGCCTCCTGGGTGGTGCTAAATGAGTAACAGCGTTCAACTATTGCAGCTCGCAGCAAACCGAAGGAAATGAAAGAGTTTCGTTTTTCTATACTACAATGGAATGCTGGAGGTCTTTCCATCTCTAAGTTTAAGGAAATTAAGAAAATTGATTTTGAAGAGGATGTTGACACCCTAAGAATGCAAGAAGCAAATATCACAGAAGAGAAAATGAAAAGATATTACATAAAGAATTATACTATGCATGGACTTTTTAAATCCAGGCAAATTGCCAGTGGTATACTTTTGCAATTAAAAATGAATTAACCACAACTTTCAAAGTGGTGAAAGAGATGAACAACAATGATTCATCAGAGATAGTGGAGACTAACATTTGGAACAGAAATGCCCATTTCAAAGTTTATGGTATTTATAGTCCTCCTAATAACAACAATCTTAACCTAGACATGTTGACTCCATTCAAGAATAAAATTATTGTAGGGGATTTCAATGGAGCATCCCCAAACTGGGGTTACTCTTATCAGAATCAGGTAGGAAAAATTGTAGAAGATTTTATTGGTACCAATGCATTATTTCTTTTATATGATAAATACGATCCAAACACCTTTATCCATTACTCAGAAAGTTCGACTAATCCAGACCTAAGTATGGTTTCTGCAAACATAGTTGAACAATGCAAAAGATCTGTGCTGGGCCACCCAGGTAGAGGACACAAAATGATTAAGACCTTAATTACAACAAAGTTGAAACTCACTAAGACCCCATTAAAAATTACGTGGAACTTTAAAAAGGCCAACTGGAAAGACTTTACTACAGAGATTGAAGGAAAAATAAGTAACATAATGAATGAAACATCACCATACAAGCGAGCTTTATCCTTCTCTACAATTCTTCTTCAATGTGCAAAAAAGCATATCCCACGCGGAAGAATGAAATCATACGAGCCTTTTTGGAATGAAGAACTAGCCAAACAAAAGGCCATCAGAGACCAAGCTAGGCTGAGAGCAACAAAAAAAACTGTGAATAAAACAGAAGCGGAATGTCGTCTAGATGTTATTAAATGGAGACGCGAAAATGCCATCATGAAAAAGAAAGTTCTCGAAGCCAAAAGAGAAACTTGGAAAGAATTCTTTAATAAAATGGACTATCGGGTAGATGGGAAAAAAGCCTATCGTTTAATTAACAGTCTCAACAACAAAAGAACTCCAAAAGTTAACCACCCAATGGTTTTTGGAGACAAAGAGATCCGAGATCCAAGTTTAATAGCTACAAAATTCAACGAATACTTTCTCAATAAATTCTCCTTAAGTAAACAAAAGAAGAAGGAGAGGACACAGCTTAGAACAAATTACTCAGAGAGAAATGTAATAGACCCCATTTTAGTAAAAGAATTTTCAATTGCAGAACTCAACCAAGCAATTAAAAATATTCAAACAGGTAAACAACCAGGACCAGACAAAGTTTTCCCTGAGTTTATTAAACACTTAAGTGAAAAAAACAAGGTTTTCCTACTCTCCATTTATAACACGTTTTGGAGCAAAAATATTAGTTTACCAGCCGACTGGGTGAAAGCAAACCTCATCCCAATTTTTAAACCAGGGAAACCAAATGAAAATTCTGAAGCTTATAGACCAATATCTTTGACATCTATTCTAGCTGAAACATTCGAAAGAATGTTATCCTCCAGACTCAAATCTCTACTTGAATCAAAAGAATTAATCCACGAAGAACAGGCAGGATTCAGAAGCAATATGTCTACAAATAATTCAATAATGAAGTTAGTTCATAAGGTCAAAACAGGGTTCAACTCTAAAAGAAGCTCCTTGGCAGTCTTTGTTGACTTTCAGGGTGCCTACGACACTATCTGGAGAAAAAAGTTACTTTACAAACTTGATTAAATCGGAATAAGATGAAATATGTGGAATTGGGTAAGAAGATTTTTAACCCAAAGATGGGTAAGAACCATATGGAATGACACGGAATCTCAATTCCGACAAAGTAAAATTGGCTTACCTTAAGGAACAGTTTGCAGTTGCTCTCTCTTTAACATATATATTAATGACCTCATAACAATCTTAGAAGAAATTCCCGGGGTTATTGTCTCCATGTTTGCCGATGATTTAGTCATTTGGATTGAGGCAACTAACTCCAGAAAATATCAAGATCAGAAACATTTCCTCAAGAGCTCCATGAATGAAACATTGAAAATAAATACTTCAAACTTGGTACATTGATAATAATATGCTTTTAAATAAGAACAAAACTGTGTATCAATTCTTTTCCCTCCGAAAAATTAAGATAGATTTTGAATTGAAGATAGATGATGCTACACTAAGTTGGAGTGATTGTACAAAATATCTAGGCGTAACACTTGATAACAAATTAAGCTTCACCGATCACGTGAAAGACACTGCAGAAAAAGTGGAAGGCAGAATAACAATGATGAAAAGATTTGCAGGAGCCAAATGGGGATGCAATCAAGCAACTCTGAATTCAACGTATAACACATATGTTAAACCCATAATCAAATATGGTAGTGAGGCCTTGATTTTTGCGGCAAAGAGTAGTATTGACAAACTAGAAAAGGCGCACAATAAAGCCCTTAGGGTTATCGCTCGAACAGCAAAAACTACCCCAGTCGCAGCAATGCAACTGTATACTTCCAACCCTCCCATCACCATCGAAATTCAAAAGCAGGCAGTCGGAAGTTACATTAAAATGTTGACCTCACACAGAGCGGAGTGGATTCTAAATCAGGAACCCAGTACTCTCAAAACTCAAGTATCACCAGTAGAAATATGTCAAAACACACTTCAAGATTTCGAAGCTAACATTCCTACCGAAGGCACATATAAAATTATCTACCCACTCGAATACGTAGACATCGAAAACAACTTGACTGTAGGGAACTTGAGGAAAAAAGACAGTATCGAGGCAGAGCTGAGGGCAACTGCGTTGTAAATGATCTGCGAAAAATACCCGTAAAGCAATTGGCTACATGTATATACCGATGGATCTCAGATATAAGATAGAGGTGGAGCTGGTGTTTTTTGTAGACTAATTTCTCAAATCGCCCCCGTGGGTCATTATATGACCAATTTCGATGCAGAGATCCAAGCAATTTATCTAGCATTACAGAACCTAAAAACAAGATCTAATGAGTTCCTAAGGGTGGTTCTATTGGTAGACTCCATTTCTGCAATTCAAGCAATAACAGAAAACCTAATGTTTTTAAACTAAGCTGTTAAACGAAATTCAGCTCGATATAAACCTCCTCAAGGAAATGAATAAAATTATAGTTATACAATGGATCACTTCACACATTGGTATCGAAGGCAATGAGAACGCAGATTATCTGGCTAAAAACGGTACAACTGTGCCTCAAGAAATAACAACCGTCACACCTGATACTCTTAAAAAATACGTTATGAAAAAACTCATCGAAATAAATAATTATGATTTAACTATAAAATCAAAAGGCAAAATATGGGAAAATATTCAAGATAATTGGAAATTTCTTTGTTACCAACCCCGTAAAGAAGCAGTAACCCATTTTAGGCTTAAAACAGGCCACGATTGCTTATCAGAACAATTATATAACACAAAAATTCTTCCCAGCAAAGCATGCCCAATTTGTGACACCTCTTGCAAAGCATGCATCTCCCAGCCAAGCATGCCCAATTTGTATTAAACTATGATCACCCCTTGTGTAAGAGACTAGATAAGAACTCCCAGAAAAGTGGGAATGTCACTAAATTGCATTGGGAAGCAAGAATTCTCATGAATTGTCACTAACTTTACCTTTTTCATGTTAATGTTTAAAATTTTATACTGTTGAAATGTTTATTGATTCAAATGTTTATTGTTCTTTATTGTTCACTTTACCAAAATTGTTGAATTGTTTCTTTGTTATTTTTCTGCTCCTTTATGATGCAGTGAGCTGTCAAATTTTCTGGATTGAATTCTTAATAAAGCCATATGAAACACTTTCATTCGGTTGATTAGCAACTTTAACATTATCATATTCCTGCGGCAGGAGCATCAAAGGGTAAATAACTTAAATTGCTCACCTCAGCACCAGAGATTCGCAGATCATTCACGAGCTTGTTGACATCATCAATGTCTTGTCTCAAGGAAACATCTCGACTCTTCCGCATCATAGCCAGGAGCTTCCGGGTGAGTATTTCACAGACTGCACCCTTCGCCTCATAAATGGAGTGGAGATTTTCCATACAGCTGCAGCCGACTTCTCACTAGGAAAGGCGGCAAAGACTTGATCCTTCAACAAGGAAATCAGCATGGCATATGCTTTCTTTGACTTTACAACCTCAGTTTCTTTGGTTGGGTTGGGTTCTTTTTCTAAAACATCTATAATGGCTATAAAACATCTATAGTATGGCTTCTACACGTCTACGCCACATCGGAAAATTAGTATCATCAAAGGGAACAACACCGAACTGCTCTTTATGCAGTATAAAACCCTCGAGCAATAAAGAGAAAAAAGAGCAATAATGAATTACTTTAATTCAGCTGCAACTTATTAGAGATAAGCTAAGCAGTGTTTTGGAACCACGCTCTGCTGTTGTTGTAATGAAATTCAGAGATCAGTGGATCGAAGAATGACATGCTTAATAGAACATTACACAGAGAGTTACACAGTTGGAAAGTACACTAGGACAGGAGAAATAGAAAAGAACATGAGATAAGCAGAGTTACTTGTATTTATGGCCTTCTTGGGCTCAAACGTAACGACAAATCAGAACATTCTGATAACAAGCGGACGCAAAAGAAAGCTGCTTCAAATAAGTGAGATTACAGTTTTTCCCCAGCAATATATATAAGGCAACAACTCAGTGTCACCAATATTCCGTCACCGTCATTGGTATGACAATATGCAGCACCATAGCATAGTTTACGTTTAAAATTTAGACAGTCTCATTGCAGGAAGGAAAAAAAAATCCAAATAATCACTTCATAACTGAGTTTTTATTTCTATATTAATTTAAAATAAATCAGAGTGAATACTCAGCTTTTTTTGACGTGCCTGAAATTTTTATTTAAGCAAATCTAACAAAATGTTTAATAATTACAATCTTTTGTAATAGATAGTGTAATACCTGAGTTTATGGTTTCACATAAAAGAATAAATAATAATTTAAGATTTCAAATATATATTTGAATTTACCCCCATTGAAATTCCTTTTTTTTTCTTCAAAAATTCTTCTACTCAAAACGAAATTCTGAACTCGCAATGTAATATTGATCTTTTTCATCTGTGTCAAAATTATAATGTCTCTCCCAATACCAATATTCAATTTGAAAAAATTAACTATAAACCATGCGGAAGGAGATTTAATTACACAATTAGCTATATTCTACTCAGAAAAACAAAAGTAAACTCTCACTACCTTTAAAAATATTTGTTACAAGATTTGTCCTTGAAGGGCCCTGTTAAGAAAAATGATACAATGCTCAAAGAAACTACCTTAGAAATAAGAATTGATAATTGAAAAGCTGAAGCTGTATAGCCTACTGTCTTGTTAGAGTTATTTTTAGAAAACAAAATGTAATTTCACTGTACCTTCGTTTAAGTCCTTTTGTGTGCAGTTATATTTTCAGCATATATAAATCATACAATTTTAAGTTATGCTCCAGTATGTTTTTAAAGTAGAATCTTACATGTTTTTCCCGTTTTCTATTGTGAAAAATAGTATTAATTTAAAACTGTCTCGCTCATAAAATACTCATAAGGGGAAAAATTTAGTTGAGTGGAAAATTTTTTATAAACTTATTTAAAGAAGTCCCGATTCTTAAAATTAACGAAAATTGCAAATCATGTTTTACTTAAAGCAATCTGTTTCTGGATATAAAATAATGTCTGAAAACTTAAAAGAATAAATAAAAAACCTCTAATATTTTAAACCTGCTTATCACTTATAATTTTATTTTAAAATTTGTTCGCTCATGTTCAAGACAAAACAAATAATTTAAATGCTCATTGAGCGGCATTTAATGATATTTTTTTCAAATTTTAAAACAATAATTTTTAATTTCTTCAAAATTTTTTTAAAATTTTATTCACTATTTTTAAAGTTGTAGCAAAATAATGAAGTATGACAAAAAAAATATTCTTTTTATTTATCAAAATATCCTAATTTCCATATTATTTCAGCTAGATTTAGGACATTTATGCAATTATCTCGGATGAAAACCCAAAAAATTTGAAGCAAATTTCAAGCTTTTTGTTTGATTTTTTGCTATATGATACTGAAAAAAAATTTATAATTATATTCGATTTCTCAAAACCCTGAAAGCTTTAAAGTGAAAAAAAAACGCACTAACTGAATTACTCAAAAGATACAAAATAATAATATAATTACGTATTTTGTCATTTTGAAGTTACTGGGAAAGATATAGGGAAAAATAGGAATTCGCTTCAATATAAACTTTAAGCATAAGTGATGATTTGTTACGGAAGTATTTTTTACGATGAATTGGATGAGGCAGAAGTGAAGTCGGTCAGGTTTATAACATTAAAGTTTTAAAAACATTTTTGTATAGACAGCTAAAATTGATACTAACAGAATTTAAACGGATCCTTCGTTGAAGAAAAAGTCTCTCATTTTAGACTCTTACTGGTAATCTCAGGTGGCCAAAATAGACATACAATAAAGCCTACTTCAGAATTTTACCAAGCAATTTTAGTAAACAATAAGTTTTATTGGTGAAATTGATGCATTGCAATCTAGATAGGGAAAGTATTATTCCTAATGCAGTAATGCAAACCGAGTAGAAGGAATCTAAAATGAAGTTCACAGAGTTAACATTTCAAAATTAAAAGGATTCCTATATTATTAGTTCATTAGCAGATATGATTAGCTTATTAAATACGTAGGTATTTTGGTCTTGATAAGAAGAAATTTGGAATCATTATCAAAAATGAAGTCCTAAAAATATGCAAGAATTATATCTAGTGAAATCTTCAATTTTCCTACATTCTATTGAATTTATATATATTAAGATTTGATTCATTCACTTTATAATGCTACTTTTAAATAAAATGTCATCAAAACTAACTCATGATAGACTGAAACTTCAATAAAATGAATATGTTTCCTTCGTTTCTGTTGAAAAGATGTTAAAGTATGGATCTGAGCTGTTGTTAAACCTGCTAAATAACTAAGAAAAAAAATTAAATTTTGAACAGATTTGCGCGATTTGTTTTTTTTAATCAGTCGTTTCTGCCTTTTTATATGTCCCTTCATCGTTTTCAAATTTTATTTCGTCATAAAGCTTTAAATTAATCATTAATCAATAGGAATGACAACAAACAGCATTAATAAAAAAACTAAAGTAATTTTTAGCAAATTGGACACTTTTGTAGTAAGTTTCAAATAAAGAATTTGAAAGTACGTTAACAATTACGTAAGGACCTGTTTTGGCATGAGAGAACTTGACTTTTAAAGGTGACTCCGACAAATATTCTTATTTGAGTTTAGGGGGTTTTAAATTTCATATTAAAAACTTTGAAAAGAATCCAGATAAAGTTATATAGTGAGATTTTATGTATAATCCAAACAATTTTTTTATTTTATTGTATTTTTTAGCTACAACCCATGAATGCAAAGACACTGATTGCACTGGAAAAAATACGGAATGTGTAGCGAATGGCAACACTTTTACTTGTGAGTGTAAAAAAGATTTTAAACCAGTAGACGAAGATAAGAAAGGGAAACCGGAAGCGGATTGCGTTGGTAAGCATAAAACAAATTTACACGACCTATTTCTTTCCAGATTAAAGAAAACGATATCCATTTGTAATAAAAATCAAATGTAGGAATAAGGATAATTGGAATTGATTAAACGTATGAAAATTTAAAAAAAAAGCAAATGAAAATACGTTTTCTAATGGAAAATATTTTATTTATTTTTGTTGCGCACTTTCCCTTTCAAAATAGTATATATAAATTTTAAAAAAAATCAGAATTTTATAACAAATGATAATTGTTTGCAATTATCTTCCGTATGAAAAAATTGACGGGAGAAATACATTAAAGGTCGCTGCTACTAAATAATTGTGGTGTCACTTTTAATAAATCTTTTTTAATCTCAGAAATGATGGAATTGAAAAGTACCTTATTTTTTTGAGTAATCTTTAAAAAAGTACAGAATGTGATTCGAAAGTTGATTAATGATATTTAAAAATTTAAGAAATTTAAATAAGACTTTTTTCATTAATTGCCATTTACAATTTACTACAAAGTTTAAAATTTGCTTGCTCATGTTCAAGATAAAGCAACTAATTTAAATGCTCATTGAGCGACTTTTAGTGATTTTTTTTCCAAGTTTTAAAACAATAATTTTGAATTTCTCTAAAAATGTTGTTTAATTTTATTGAATATTTTCAAACTTGTAGTAAAAAAATGAAGTATGACGAAAAAAAATTCTTTTATTTATCAACATATCCTAAATTCCATCATTACTTCAGCTAAATTTAGGACATTTATGCAATCATCTCGCATGAAAACCCAAAAAATTTGATGCAAGTTCCTAGCTTTTTGCTTGATTTTTTGCTATAGCATACTGAAATTTTTTTAAAATTATTTTTGATCCTTTAATCCCCTGAAAGCTCAAAATTGAAAAAAATCGCCCGAACTAAATTACTTAAAAGTTAGAAAATAATAATTTAGTTATTCATTTTGTTTTTTTTTAAATTTCCCTGGAAAGATATAGGAGAAAATAGGAATTTCGCTTCTACTTAAAGTTTAAGCATTAGTGACGGTTTGTTTCGTAAGC
>NC_092209.1:68563-90683 GCF_043381705.1 Parasteatoda tepidariorum
GTGGGTCATTATATGACCAATTTTGATGCAGAGATCCAAGCAATTTATCTAGCATTACAGAACCTAAAAACAAGATCTAACGAGTTCCTAAGGGTGGTTCTATTGGTAGACTCCATTTCTGCACTTCAAGCAATCACAGAAAACCCATGTTTTAAAACTAAGCAGTTAAACGAAATTCAGCTTGATATAAACCTCCTCAAGGAAATGAATAAAACTATAGTTATACAGTGGATCCCTTCACATATTGGTATCGAAGGCAATGAGAACGCAGATTATCTGGCAAAAAACGGAACAACTATGCCTCAAGAAATAACAACCGTCACACCTGATACTCTTAAAAAATATGAAAAAACTCAACGGAATAAATAATTATGATTTAACTATAAAATCAGGAGGCAAAATATTCAAGACAATTGGAAATTTCTCTGTTACCAACCCCGTAAAGCAGTAACCCCTTTTAGGCTTAAAACAGGCCACAATTGCTTATCAGAACATTCAGTGCCCCCCTCCCCCGAGCTCTTGGGCGCATTCATCCCCCCCAAAAAAGCCCTGAAAATGGCCAGTTGCTTCTTTTATTTATGTACTTAAAAAAAATTCTCTCGTCTAAANCCCCCCCAAACTATTCATTTTATTTAGTGTAAAAATCCCCCCAAGCTTTAAGTAGGCGCATCGTGTGCCCATCTTCCCCCCTGATGGGGGCCCCTGAGAACATTTGTATAACATAAAAATTCTTCCCAGCAAAGCATGCCTGATTTGTGACACAGGTGTATTAAACTCTGATCACCTCTTGTTGTGCAAGGGACTAGATAGGAACTCTCAGAAAAGTGGGAATGTCACTAAATTGTATTGGGACGCAAGAATTCTCATAAATTGTCACTAACTTTACCTTTTTCATGTTAATGTTTAAAATTTTATATTGTTGAAATGTTTATTGTTCTTTTTTGTTCACTTTACCTAAATTGTTGAATTGTTTCTTTGTTATTTTTCTGCTCCTTTGTGATGCAGTGAGCTGTCAGATTTTCTGAATTGAATTCCTAATAAAGCCATATGAAATACACATTGAAATTAACAAGAGAGCTAAAATTTTTGGTCTCTATTAGGGAAAAATTTTTGACAATATTTAGTTGGCCCCCGTGAAGAGGGCAAAAATGAAACTAAGAATTTCTTGCAAAATGCAGCAGATTTGCAAGAGAGGATAAAAATCCTTCCCGCTGAATCCAGCTCAGTATACACACATGCGAACCCGCAAGTATTTCATCAAACATGTAAAACGATTGGCGTTTTTTAGGCTACGGACCGACGGTACGCCAAGATAGATTGGGGCTAAATAATTAAATCTTCAGAAAATCAACATGATAAAGAAAAAATATATCATTTTTGAAAAGGAAAATTAAGCACTTTTTAAAAACACCCAATGAAAAAGGGCCCTTTAAGGGCTTTTAAAAAACGAAAATCAAAAATAAGCCCCTTTAAGCACTTTTCAATATTGCAATGCAGCCTGACTTTTCAATGACTTTCAAGGATCTACTCAGTAATACTTAATATACTGAAATACATGCAAAACAGATTTTATTACATAGAAGTATAAATTAATTTATCAACTTTAACATGCTTAATAGATGTGGCAATTTTTTAATATGTGTAGCTCACAGCTACCAATACAAATGGTTTCCTTATTACTTTGTGGCATATATCAGTTTGAAGTATTTGCTAAAAATTTCCAATTGATATTAGCATACTTACCAACTTTCAAAGACTGGCATCAGTAAAACTTTACATTAAAATTTTAATGAAGCATATTAGAATCAATGGGGTGTAGTGTGGCAGGCCTCCTTGTGGTGCACCCTGGGTAACGCTGAATCTGCTACAGCCTTCGCCAATCTCTTGCTGTCTTGTACTGATTTTGAAGACTATATGAATGTTTTAAAAAACTGTCCTTTCAAGGGCGCGGACAACCCCGGCCTTGAGGTTCTTTTCTGGAATGCCGGTGGCCTTACTATTGACAAGTTTACTGAACTTAAATATATTATTTCTCATGAAAAACCTGATGCAATTGGTATTGCTGAAAGCGGCTCATCTGCTGACAAGCTTGAATTTTTCCCAATGAAGAACTATAAATCATATTCTCTTACACGTTCTGGCCAAATAGCATCTGAAATTGTTATATTCGTTAAAGACACTCTCATTGCAGAACCACTGATTAAACATACCATGACATCCTCTGACTTTTTGGAAGTAATTGAATTGAGAGTGTGGAAAAACAACATTGGCTTTCGCATTTCATTCATTTATAATCCACCTTCAAATAAACCTGACCTAAATTCTCTCATTGTGGATTGGAATAAACACTCCATTATTTTAGGTGATTTTAATGCCCACTCCACCAGATGGGGTTATGACCAAAACTGCCCTATTGGCAATTTGGTAGAAGATTTTATTGATACAAACCAGATTGATTTTATGGAAAACTCAAAGGCCTCGCCTACTTTTCTTTCATATGGGGGCAGTTCTTCTCATCCTGACTTATTGCTGTCTCACCCACGATTAACACCTTTGATAAAACACGACCATATCATGGCTCCTGGTGGTGCTGGTCATAAGATCCTTTCTGTGATTATCTCAGAGCCAAGACTGACTAAAGAACCCAGAATTACTCTATGGAACTTGAGCAAGGCTAACTGGAAGAAGTAAGCAGAATTAACAGATTCACTTTTGGGAAACTGCCCTTTACATGAAAATGATGACACGGCCCTTGATCGGATCGTGATCAAAATTTTGCAATGTGCCAATGCTTGTGTCCCCAGGGGCACATTAAAAATGCAAAACCTTTCTGGAATGATAAACTTCAGGCGCACAAGGAAGAAAAAGACCATGCAAGAGTTAGGGCAGAATCCACTGGCCTCCTAGAGGATTGTATCTCCTTAAGAAAAAGCCAGGCCATTTTAAAGAAAGAGATTTTAAATGCAAAACGCTCTTCTTTTAGCAAGTTTCTGGAAAATATGAACTATCGAAAAGATGGACCAAAAGCTTTTAGATTTCTATCTGCTCTAAATGGAAAGCGCACACAACCTTGCAAACAACCTTTGAAGGTTGGCAATAGAACTTTAACCTCAAACCAAGATATTGCCAAAGCTTTTTTGAAACTTTATCGCAGGGTTAGTAATTTTTACCCAATGACTAGGATTAAGAGGGGTGAAATAAATCCCTCTGGTGATAACCCAGAATGGAACTGCCTTTTCTCCTCACCTTTCACTGCTAAGGAATTTCAGAGAGGACTCCGTTGCTTGAAGAGAGGAAAGAGTGCTGGTCCTGATGGCATCCTCCCTGAATTTATTTTGGAACTAGGCGTTAAAGCTAAACAAACAATCCTTAATTTTATAAACAAAACTTGGGGTGGCACTTTCCCGAGCCTCTGGAGAAAGGCTGATGTTATACCTATTTTGAAACATGGAAAAGACCCGACGGACATCCAAAATTTTAGACCAATTTCCTTGACCTGTATCCTAAGTAAGCTAACTGAAAGAATGGTCGTTGATCGGCTTCAGTTCTTTTTGGACTATGGTGGCCATATCTCTGAGAGACAGGCTGGTTTCAGACGTGGATACAATACAACGGAACAGATCGTCAGACTTTCACAGCATATTAAGGACGGCTTCCAGAGGAAGCAAAGTACACTTGCTGTCTTCGTTGATTTTAAATCGGCGTTTGACAGAGTTTGGAGAAAATTGCTTCTTAGGAAGTTGCTTCATAAGAAAGTGTATGGAAATCTTTTTAAGTGGATTAGTGATTTTCTTTCACAAAGATTTTTGAACATTAAATATGGCAATTCTCAGTCAGGGTATGGGCAAACCAGACAGGGCCTTCCACAGGGCTCAGTTTTAAGTCCTGTCCTCTTTAATATTATGGTAAATGACCTTTTGAGCCACATTAAAAATGCTGTTCCAGAGACTGAATCATTGTTGTATGCCGATGACCTTGTTATTTGGTCTACTGGCTCTGATATCTCTATGCTGGAGAAAACACTCAATTTGGCTTTAGAGGCTCTGGCAACCTGGACCCTGGACAACGAATTCAAGGTTAACCCGGAAAAGACAAATTTTGAACTTTTTACCCTTAGTACCAAAAAGTTTAATGTTAACTTGGTATACAAAAATAGTACTCTGGGTCGGACCGATTGTGCTACCTACTTGGGCATAACTCTTGATACCAGACTGACCTGGACTAAATACATAAATCAAGTGGCAGATAGCGTGACAAATCGCCTTGGTCTATTGAAACGTCTCGCTGGAATAAAGTGGGGTTCATCCCAAAGTGTCCTTGCTTCCACTTTTACTTCTTACATTAAACCAGTATTTGACTATGGTTCAGAAATCCTTGTTACTGCCTCGGACAGTGCGTTATCAAAACTCGATTTGGTTCAAAACAAAGCACTAAGGCTCATCACTGGTTCTGCGATCTCAACCCCTATTTCTGCCATGCAGCTACAGACAGAAATTTATAATTTATCTGACAAACGAACTTATGCTGTCCTTTCTCTTGGTGAAAGATTGTTGAGAAAGGAGCACTTTTGGCCGTACTACAATCTTCCTCAAACTAGACTTAAATCTCAACATTCCTTTCTTTTTGAGTACCGGAGACTTGCAGAGATCTTTGAGGTCTCCAACTCCAAACTTTGCATCTATAGGCCACCTGTTTTTACGGGCCTTCTGAGATATGCCACTGCCAGATTTGACTTGGTACTGCCTGTTCGGAAATCGGACTTCCACCAGACCGAGTTGTATCCTATTGCTCTGGCCACTATACACGAGAGATACCCTTACGAGCAATGGCTGCAGGTTTTTACTGATGGATCCGCCACTTTTTCAACTGGTAGAGCTGGAGCTGGTGCTTACTCCAAATATTTCAGCCTTAGAGAACCTCTTGACACTTGGGCAGATAATTTTGATGGAAAAATGTTTGCAATCCTTATGGCTATTACAGCTATTGGTGAACCATCTGAACAAAACATTGTTATCTTTGTCGATTCTCAGGCTGCTATTCAGACCATTTCTGAATGTAATTTATATCCCTCTGAATTCGAATTTAAGTGTAAACAACGCATTGACTCTCTTCTTTGTTCTGGAAGAGAGGCAGTCCTCCAGTGAATCCCCGGCCACTGTGGCATTTACGGAAATGAACGGGCTGACATGTTGGCTAGAGAGGCTTCAGCACTGCATCCATCGTCTCATCCAGTTCCCCTAAGAAATGCAGGCTTCTTAAGAGCAAATGCAGGCACAGAACAATATCTGCTCTTAGGGACTTAGCTGATGGAAAATCCTGGGCTAGCCTTCTTGATAACCAGCTGTGCTCTCACCTTTCCCTCCTTCCCAGAGCTGAGGGAGTTGCTTGCCTTAGATTAATTACCGGACATGACTACTTACAGGCCCATTTATTTAAAATTAACTTGGTCAATTCACCTCTTTGTGTGCTCTGTAGCACTTCGCCAATGACTGGGGAGCATTTATTAGATTGCCCCTCTCTTCTTGACATTCGTTCCTCTGATGACTTCTGTGCCCTCTCACCTTCTGGAGCTACTTCAGTATTGTATTGGCTGCAAGACGCCTTATGTCTGAGAAGACGATGGCGGACGTAATTTTAAAAAAAAAAAATATCTGACTCAATTTTAAACAAAATAATTTTTTATTTCCTCAGAAAAACAGTAAATGTATTTCGAACATAATATCTTTTGAGGTATAATATTTAACAGATAACAGATAGCAAACAAATAAATAACAATCTAATAATTAAAATTTTTTTTAAAATAGATCATTAATCGCAAAGCATGATTTTTTAAATTTTATGAATAAAATTCACTATGCCTAATTTTTAAATCGTGTGTGTATAAATCGCTATCTGTTACACGTAAATAAAATAATCATGAAACGTGAAGAAAACCTTGAAAATTGTGTAAATTACCTGTGATACATAATACATTACAAGTCATACATTAATGTATGACATGCAACATCTGTCTCGTAAATTGAAACAATATGAATAGCAAATGATTCTGTTTGAAAAATGCACTTAGTCACAAGTCAGAAATAGTGATCAATGATATATAAACTACTTTAAAGCGAATCATGTTGCATGATTCTTTAATTACTTTAATGCAAAACACAATGCTTGATTTGCTTATCTTTTGTGCAAAAATCAATGTATAATATGGTAGTCATTGGAATACAAAATGCGATTTGTAATATAATAATAATGCAATTTGAGATTTCAATAATTTCACTATGTATTATATCACTGTGTTGTATGTCACTTCAAGTAATTTCACTGTTTATAAATCACTATGATGAGAATCGCAAACAGTAATTCTTAAATCCCACTTATGCTAGTTATGCTAATTTTTCCGTCAATACACAAACAAGCACTATACAAAATTATAGAATACTAAGATATGTGGGTATTTTTGAGTTACTATTGTTTGAGTTACTATTGTTACTGTTGTTAAAAAAAAAAAAACTAGGGAATTTACAGAATTGAGAAATCATAAGGGTTGAATAATATGAAAATCTGGTTAGCATACTGATTCTACACTATGGTAATGAATTACATTTTAGGTGGATGAAGTTAGTTAGTTTATTTAAAAGGGTTTTACTACAAATAATTTGTTTCTTCAGGCAAGGATATTTTGTTCCACAGGAATTTTAAAGTGATAGGATTCTGTTGACAGGCATTTTGTAGCATAGTGTAGTGGAGAACCGATTTCTCCACAACTACAAAGTTTATGTCTTGACAGCTCAAATTCTACATTGATTTACGACAAAAACAGTGCAAAATCCTACTAACATGGTTGAAAATCAAAATGCTCATGTACGCAATTATTGAATTATGTGTTGTAATACTTATGATTTAGAAATATTGAGATTTTAAAATTTATTTTTTAAAAAAAATATGGTATAACTAGCAAAAAAAGCAGTCAGAAAAATAATGTGAATTCACTGCAAAATCGGCGCAAATCAAATATGTGAATAAAAAGTTATTCAAATGATCAACCTGTGTAATATCTGATATAAATGTAGCAGGATTTCTAAAACCATGCAGAAATCTGCTATAATAAATGTTGAAAACCACAAGATTTATGATGAAATAGGTGATGGGTAAATCATTGTCAATTCAATAAGTATACGTGATTTGAGGCGTGACAGCTTTGATTTAAAAACATTTATTTTTTAAGATTACATAATTATCTATGGGTATAACTAGCAAAAAGCCAGGTAGAAAAACAATGAGAATTCACGATGAAATCGAAGCAAATCAAACACACACATCAAAGAGTTATCAATTCCAAGAACACTTATGTGATAATATTCTATTAAAAATATCAAGATTACTGAAAACTGTAAAAATAATTTCTGAAAATACTATTCTGTTTATCTGTATTCTATTCTACTGATTCGTAAAAAATTGATCGGTAAAAATAATTGCTGAAAAACTAAATGGATTTATAATGAAAATCCAACTCGCCAAAAGATGATGAAAGTTTTGAATGTGAAATTCAAAATTTCCGTGACGCACTTTTTTTTAATTAATAAAATAGATAAACATGTTTGATACAATTATCTTTATCAGACACATGTTTACATGGAACAAAAGAAAAATGTTCTTATTCACAGCTATTATGAAATTTTTGTGTAATGTTAGTGATTTTTTAATTGTTTCTTTCTTCAGCTCGCGGAAACTCGGAAGTTTTGACTAAGTTTCGTCCCAACTTATAAATTTGCATAAAAAACTGCTATAATCAACCTTATTACATGCAATTGCAGGTTCTTAGATAAGAAACATATTTAATTGTAAAAACACAATATCCTGTTGATTACACATAGATTTTAAACATTTATAATTTTTTTTTAAAATTTTATATTCCATTATGTTGTAATAAGAAATTCATTCTTTTGTACTAAGCATTCCAAAAGTAACTATTTCAAGAAAAACAAAACAAGAAATAGGGAAGGTAATAATATTTGAATATGCTACCTGAAATTCTAACCAGTTAAAAACATTTTTAAATTCTTAAAGGAGTCATAATAGTATTTATGAAGAAAGCCGTTCAATGAAAATTATGCCTAACTTACAACTTCTTGATGTCGAGGAGGTTTGTAAACAATCATCCAGAAATATGTGACTATTCCTAACACAACAGCTCTTAGCATGACAACTCTAAAAAATAAAAAAATACTTTTAAAGTTAACAAACAAAGAGAAGAAAAAGTTTTTAGCATAATTTAATAGTTTTTTTTCTCCAAAAAAATGAATTTTTATTCTCCAGTTATTTGACTTCATCTAAATTTACCACTAACCAAACATGTATAGTATACACAAATGTTGCTTGTGGAAAATTTGTCTCCATCATGGAAAATTTTTAGAATTACATTAAAAATAAAAAATGGTCAAAATTCCCCTATTTCATGTCACAGTAAATATTTTTTTGGACTTTATGGATAATATTATAGTATTCATCATTATAAACGAAAAACAGTCCCCCAATCTTCACATACAGTCAAAATCTTTAAGCAGAGCAGAAAATTTTCGAAATTACTCATTCAAAAAAAGTCAAAACTGGCAGATCAATTTTGCAGACTGATATATTAACTTTTTTTTCTGCTTTGCAAAAGGCATTCTTTTCCCAACTTGTATTTGACTTTTAAGTATGCTGGTATTTATAATATTCAACATGAAGTTTTTAAAAAATAAAAAGATTTTTTTAAAAAATAAGTGATTTTTAAACAAATAACACCAAAATAGCTCTGTAACATAACTTTGTTACTAACATAATTTCAAAGATAATTGAAGTTTTTATTGCCAAATTTTTCTTAATTTCTTTGTCCTAAATTTCGGAAGGCATATTTCGTTAGAGTTTGCAATTTTGCTAACTTCTCAGCAGTGTCCATGAATTGTTGAATTTCTCTTGCATATTAATTACTTATAATTCTTCGAAAAATTATTTATAGTTTTTATCTATAGTTTGAACATAACACAATTTGTGAATTCATTCATGGATAATGTCTTTTTAACACTTTCTATTAATTTGTGAAGATCTTATGAATGGTCTATTTATTTTCTTTAAAATAAATTCTATTCCTTCATACACTTGAAAAGATTTTTTCTTAAGGTCTTCAAATAATGGATCAGTTTGTTTGTCCACCAATATGTAAAGGAAAAGGTGGCACTTCCAGCAGTAAAATTAAACAAGATAGTAAAAAAAGATAAGTATGCACTCAAAATTTAAATGCTAGATTTGAAAGTTGAAATATTCATATTCCTGTTCCCAAGAGAGTGAATGAATTAAAAAGTTTAGTATAACCATCAGAAGAAATTAATGTTTCAGTTCATACATTCAAATGGTTGTACAGTGCGTAAAAAAAGGATTTTCCTGAATAACTTTTGATCTTCACGTATCAGAACTCAATCTTAATGGTTCAAGGGGGTGACCTCAAATATGCTAATTAATTAGTGCAGACAATATTTTAGGTTACGAAACACTAAAACGCACTTTCTCCGAATAAATATTCTTTTTTAATGGATTTAGATTTCTGATCCCTAAAATATAGGAGGTAGCTGCAATCTGGGAAATATGGTCCCCATAGTTTGGACCCCTTAAAGTTAATTTTACTTTTTATGCATTTTGCTATATCTCGAGAAGTTTCTAAATAAATTAAAAAATATTAGCACACATTTATGATGATTAGCTCTTAAACAATCATGTGGTTCAGTTGTTTATTACCACCATTTGAACAGCAAACATAAAAAAGAGTAATAGCTTGATTATAGAATAATAATTAAAAAGAAAACAAAGGAATAAAACCTTATCATTGTGAAATATAGCCTCGTCTTATTGGACACATAAGCTTCAAATGTTGTAGCAAATTTCAACAAATAATAGAAGATACTGGAGATGAGAATGACTGTAATAGCAAAAGTCATGTGCTGAAGTATTGGTATATCAACCTGCAACCAAATAAAACAATGAATGATCACAGCAACTAGGAACAACCAGGCTATTCCGGCCCTCTGAAAATAATTCTTAGTGGAAGTGAATTAAGACAGTGATCTTTATTTAGAAGAAACTATAACTTATTTTAAACATGACCAGCACTTAGAGAGATTACTAATGGTTTAACTGTCTTTTAAATTTCAATATATATATATATACAGTGAAACCTCCTGTTATGGACACTCCTGCAAAACGGACGCCTCTCAATATGGACATATTTTTAATTCCCCCAAAATCTTCTATGAATAAACCATTATGTACATTCTCCGCAAAGCGGACACTCCCGAAACCGGACAGTCATTTTGGCCCTGAAACGTTATTTTTTATCTCTTCAAACCGGACACTACTTTTTATAAATTTGAAAGGAAAAAAAATTTGCTTTAAATTGCAAGAAAAAATTCAACTTTTCACCATTTTTATAGCATATAAATTTTTTGCCTTATCCATAACTAAAAATATTGTTAAGCTATTTCAATACTGAAGAATCAATCTTTCTCCTGTCACCTTGCCTTATCTTTGTAAAGAAAGGAGAGAAAATGATACTTTTCTTTTTCTAAAATTTTATTTCCAATGAGATGCTGCTTCCAATGAGATTTCCAATGAGACGTTTAGTTTCTGCCACACTAGATGGCAGCACCGAGACTCTAATTGGATGCTAAAGTGCACTAGGAATTTAATTTTGCCGGAAATGCCAAGAGCCAATAAGGCACTCCAGGGATCTTTTACATGCCGCATTATCATACGACATGGCTGCTGAGGATTTTCTGCACCCCGAAAATCCGGTGTCTGGGCCGGGGATTGAACCCGCAGACTTGGGCTCAGAAGGCCGACGACAAACCAACTGCGCCACCCAGCCACTGCACAGAGAAAATGATACTGCCCTCCTGAAATAATTCGGACCCTGGCATCTTTTGATCTGGACCACACAGGTTATGAGACCCCCCCAAGCTGAAATGACATGTTAAATGCTCTCAATGCTTCTTCCCCATTTAAAAATTCTTTAATTTTCTTATCAATTTGAAGACTGTGTTTAACACAGCTGGAGCAAAAAAAAGAGAAAAGAAGTATAATCTTTAAGGTGTTCATATAAATGAAACATTTATTGGGACACTTGATAGCTCATCAATTGCGAATAATCAACTCCATAAGTCCTCATGACTTACAGGTACGCATTTGCCTTTTTGGTCTTCAGTGAATCGTGGGAGGTTTACATTCAAGAAAGTATTAATCATGTTTCCTATAAAATTATAGGTAAGTGTAAGGGGATGTAAACTCAATAATTGATTTCGACAGAGGACTGAAAGCTCCTGTTTGGTATCATATGTCTAACTTGAATGTCTATGCTAATAGGAAAATTATATTCATTTATCTGTATCTATATCTAGAATTATGTATTTATGTCAAACTTCTTTATTTATTCTTTTTTTATCTTTCTTAAAGTTTAAACGTAAATAATATGTAGAGTGATGCAGAATGCAAGGTGACAGGCACAGAACAAGAAGAAAAAACTACAATTTCTACCATTTTAACTAATTTTATTGAAATAGTTTAAATTATGAAAGAAAATTAATAGTACTTTTAATAGTTGAAATTGCAACGTATCTAGTAGTAATAATTTTTAATGAGGCTCACAAAGAGTTATCGGTAGTTATAAGCCTAGCAGCCATAGAATAAGCTCAAAATGAAAATGACTGCAAAATATCCGCTGCTATTCTAAAAAAACGTATCAGACATTACATGGGGTATTTTAAACGTCAGTCACATAAATAGATCAATAAGAAGACTAGCACTGGTGACCGCTGAAAAAAAGCAAAATATGGGTTCTGTATGATAGTTAGTTGCAAATTTTTGTTTATTTATATGGATTATTGCTCAAAAAACTTGAAACGCAATTTCCATGTCTCTCTTACCCCATGTATTACTAACTAGCACTATTTCCAGGGTTCACACAGAGATCAGAAGAGGAAATCCAAGGAGTCCAAAATTTTAAGGACTTAACAAAAATTAAAAAACTTTGTGTAAAAGATTAGTTTGTTTTTTTAAAAATTAAAAAGCAGTTATTATAAGGAACTCGCAAAAATGTATAGTTTGCATATTTTTTTTAGGCCTTTTGAAAAAAAAATTGACTTTATTTTTTTTTGATGAAGGTTGATAAAGTAGTCAATTTTACACATAAATACATTTTCCAGTTTCAAATATTTTAACAAATCTTGTTAAAGTACAGATGTTAAAGATTAATATAAAAACCTACCAATCCTATATTTTTAAATTTGAATACATAAGAAATCTAGGGCATTTTATACAACAACAAAAAAAATCACAGTAACTTTCAAGGAACATTGCTATAAATACTAATTGATATATTAGAGTTCCTTGTTAACAGGGAATGCGGAATGGGATTCATTTACCATAAACATCAATTTGAACGGAATCTGACGTAATGAATAAATCATAGGCAAATTTGTTTGATGAGTTTTAATCAGGGAGGTGGATTGTGTTTGCAAAATTAATAAAATCTATATAATTAAAAATCATTAAGTAATCAATAAATCCTGATGGAAATAATTTCCCTCATAGAAATGTAAAAATAGGCTTCAAAAATTGGTATTTTGTGGTATGCCTACAATCTGTAGAAAAATACCCTCACCGTTAAAGATAAAATTGTTAAAAATACAAAAATCAACAATGTTTTCCCAATATTCAAAATTGACATCTAAAATATTATTGAAATCATACAAATATGAAAAAAGATCATCTTCTAGTTTGTCCAGTGGAACTTGTAAAAAGGTCCTTGAAATCAAAAGATGTGCAAGGGAATTATTTTAAATACAGTTATTTACTGGATTATTGTTTTTAATAATCCCTATAAATCCTGAATCATAGCCACATAGATATAAAGCGCTTTAATTTTATGAACTTTAAAATATGAACATTGAATATGAACTTTAAAATCATTTATATGTAGTGGGGTGGAAAATAAGTTTAAATGAAATAAAATAAAAAAAAATTAATATATACATTTAAGCATCACTAGAATAAATTTTTACAAAAAGCATAGAAAGTTGGCAGCTCTGCCTTTGTAAATATTCATTGTCATGAAAGTTAGATTTAGTAAACTGTCACTCAGATCACCAAGAGTTTCTCTGGCAGGAAAAAATATATAAAAAAAATAACAGGGTGGTCACTCAAAACAGATTTCAAATTTCCCTGATTTTTCCAGGTTTTCCAGGTAAAAATCTTAAAATTTCCAGGTTTGGGTTTTTTTTTCCTTTTTTCTTATAAAGTGTAGGATGTGTACAAGAAAAGTGTCTGTAGTATTATAAAATATCTTATTCAAAATATCATTTTTTTAAACATATCTTGAAAAAAATTAATTTTTTTACAAGATATTTTGTTATTATTTTTTAATGTTCTGGTACAACATTAATTTTTAAAAAATTATGACGTGGAGAAAATAATATGTTTAGCTTGCAGAATATATTGTTTTTATTGAATAATTTTAATTGTTTTTATTGAATTTAATGTGTTACTTTAAGTAGTATTTGCTCAAAGTGTACCTACAAAATGACAAAATCAGAATAACCAATAAAACCTTGGATAAGTATTGTTTAATATATTTTCATTAAGGAAAAGAAAACCGTTTCAGGTGATTATATATCAATAATTTTTAATAATTACAGTGACTCCCAAAAGTGCTCACTCACTTATAACTTATATTGAAATAGGAAATAAAAATTCAATAATTAAAATGAATATTTCACAATGGGTATTTGATAATAAGATGTATAATCTATTCTTAGCAAAACTGCACGGAATATTTTAAAAACAAAGCAAAAGTTAATTTTTTAATCAAATAGTAACAAAAATGTTACCCCACGAAAGTCATCGTACATTTAAATGTTTTGGATCTCAGAATTAAAATTATCGTCAATTGCTTTTTTTATTTAATTATTTTTCATTTAATTTTTTATTTCTTTATTAGCAATTTAGTATCAAACCTATAATAGCAAAATTATATTTTAATTTTTGCTTGCTAACTCCGTAATATTTTATTTTATCATTTAAAAATGACTTGTGGTCGTAATAAAATAGACCAAATTTGATTATTTGTCTTCATAAGAGGTAAATCAGTAATGAATATGTTAAATTAGTTTACTGTATTCAATTGAACTGTGCAATATGTGATAAAATGCTTAAAAGAAGGACTTCATATCAGAGATTAAAATTATAAATTTTGTGGAAAAATTCATAAATTTGCAATTGAGTGTTGTAAAAGTTTCTGTAAAAATTTTAAAAAAATATTCTGCACGAATTTCACCTGACAAAAAAAAAAAAGTTACACGTATTTTCAACCTTTAAAAGCTATTGTAGATGCTAAAGGAAACTCCACTAAATGTTAATTTAACGAAAAATTAGATTTACTAATAGACTGAGTTTTTTCTTTAAAAGTGTATGATGACTTTTGTGGGATAAAGTTTTTGTCACTTTTTGATGATTGATTCCTTAAAAATAAACTTTTCCTTCGTTTTTAAAATATTTCATATTGTCATTTAAAATATTTCAGTTTTGTTAAGATTAGAACACATTTTTTATCATTAAATATACATTCTGAAACATTTATTTTAATTAATGGATAGTCTTATTTCATTGAAAGTCATAAGTGTATCAACACTTTTGTGAATCACTGTAATTACATTTCAATATAAAGCTGTACTGTATACTGCATTTCATCTTACCAGTGCTTTTTATAAAATTCACTGATCATATTTTCCTTAAACCAAT
Source organism: Parasteatoda tepidariorum (assembly GCF_043381705.1). Classification (NCBI taxonomy): domain Eukaryota; kingdom Metazoa; phylum Arthropoda; class Arachnida; order Araneae; family Theridiidae; genus Parasteatoda; species Parasteatoda tepidariorum. The sequence continues at coordinate 83,384 of NC_092209.1, forward strand.
ATCTCAAGTCAAATTTTTAAATAATGGTATTTTGAAATAGCATTTTTCTTTTAAGAAATTCAGTATAAAAAAATAAATGCCAGAAATGTAAAATTGTCTAATTTTTAGTTCTATACTCTATAGAAGAAAAATTTCTTTTTAGAGAATTTAATAAAGTTAAAAGTAAAAAAACATTTTGACTCATTTTGTCAAAATAGAAAAAAATTACCACTCTCAATTACGAACAACTTGACAGAATTTAAAAACCGAATCCTAACCCCGTCTTCCACATCCACCATAATCTTTGCCTTTCCTAAAATGCACAGTCTGCATAGAGATCAAAGGTTTCTACATTTGCTTAGCAACCATGGGAGAATTTTATGTTGTATTCTAGTTTAACAGGGTTATAATGGAGCAAATTTTGATGAAAGCAAAGTAAGTTGATTATATTTTAACTGTTTGGAGATACATTTCCACCTAAAAAATGTGGGTATAATGGATGAAACAATTTAAATTAAGAAAATTAGCAAATAATTTAAATTAGTGAAATTAAAAAAATATCTAAGAAAAAATTTCCAGATTTTCTTTAAAATTTCCAGCTTTTCATCCATATTTCCCTGATTTTTCCAGTATAAAAAAAATTCCCTGATAATTCCAGGTTTTCCAGGTGGGTGGCCACCCTGATATACTAAAAATTTACCTAAGTTAGTAGAACTTTCAAACCATTAAACAATGATTTCTATAAGAATGACCTCATAAATTGCTCAAAAAATCTCTACAGCATAATTACACTAGCTTCAAATGAAATTCAGGAACAAACCTTGAGAGCTTTTCTTTCAAGCAAAAAGTAAGTGAGGTATCCGACACCTCCTATAACTGCTAACGAGAAGAGGGATACACAAACAAATGACACTTTCTGCAGAACATTCTGAGAAAGGGTGATAGTTTTTTCTGACAAGCGTTTCATATACAAAAGCTCCTGAAAAAATAAAAATCAATTTAAAACATAACTAATAAATATTAAAAAGATAATTTGCAGATTTTTTCCCAATTGAATCACACAGAAGGTAGTTTTAATATAGAAAATAGTTATTTAGGAAGACATGCGAGCATTTATCAAAATAAAAAGCATATTATGCATAAAAATTCCTAAGTATAAAATAAACTAAGATTGAAAAAAAAAAATTAATTTTTATAATTAGATTTTATTAGCTGCACATGAGCAGCAAGGACATAGAACCCTTAATCTAAGAAAATCACCCAAAGAAAACAAGAAACAAAAAATAAAATATAAAAAAATTAATGAGAAAACAAAAATATTTTAACAAAAATTTCTGAAATACAGTGGAACCACTTTAAAAAGTTTTCCCGCGAATGAAGTTATTTGTCAAAAAAACCAAATACCATAATGTTAAATTTACCTTCATAAGAAGTTTTTTTCCCATTTAAAAAGTTTTCACTTCCTTCCAATTCTCTCTTTTTTTTTTAACTTTATATTTAAAATGTCTTATCTAGTTATAACTTTCTGTCACAAAAACAGGCATGTGAACTATGCAAAATCAACAAAGACCACTGACCTTCCTCCCTTCTCCATTACAAAAAAGGTGATTTATCAGGAACAGGTATGAGCAAAGGAATGTAAACCCTTTGATGAACAATGAAACTGATAAGAATATGGGGAACAGCTTGGTCTGATGACTCATGCACTACACTGCTGTCCTCACCCATTCAATGACTGATGTGAAAGATACATCTAAGCATTTAGCAGCATTTTGCTGGAAATTTTCCTAGCATTTTTGATTTTTATCTTAAATAATGCAGAATTTTTTTGATTTTTGTTGAAAACGTCCTGTAAAATCATTAAAACGTAAAGCACTATCTATTGAGGATAAAGTAAAAATTTTAAAAGCTGTTGACAGCTATTCTCAATTAACAAGGGTTCAAACAGCAAAAAATTTTAATCTTCCTGTTACTACGTTAAATGGCATTATTGCTAAGAAGGACATCATTTTAAACTCTTCTTGCTCCAGTGCATCCCAGAAAATAAAAAAAGTGAAAAGAGAAAAATACGAAGATATTGAAGAAAAAGTGATGATATAGTTTATACAAGCAAGATCCGCGAATATTCCTGTCAACGGAACTCTTTTCAGAGAAAAAGTATTGAAGATTGCTCAAAAATTGAACGTTGATTTCACGCCTTCCAATGGATGGATTGATCGGATGAAGAAACGAGCTGGATTAGTTTATAAAACAATTAAATGAGATTGTAACAGCGTTGATTTGCAAGAAGTTGAAGAATGGAAAGCTAAATTATCTGAACTTATTTCAGTTCATCCATCGAAGGACATTTTTAACATGGATGAATGTGAACTGTTTTTCAATCTTTTACCCAATAAAAAGTATGCCTTTAAAGGTCAGGAAAAAACAGTAAAGAAAGTTTGACAATTTTAGTTGAGGCCGTCAGTATGAATGGTATAAAAAAATTACCAATTTTAGTTATTGGTAAATCGAAAAAATCTTGATGCTTTCGAAATTTTAAGTTGCTGCCTTGTGATTATGACAGTAATCAAAAATCCAGGATGGCAATCGCAATTTTCGAAGCCTATTTGAAAAAGTTAGTACAGTAAGATGCAGAAAGAAACACAAAACATCATAATCTTAGTAGACAACTGCGCTGCTCATTCCAAAGAGAATCATCAGGTTGCAGTTTTTACCACCAAACCCTACTTCTGTGCTACAACCGATGGATCAGAGAGTTATCAAGGTATTTAAGCAGCATTATAAAATGCGACTCATCAAAGGGTTCACATTCCTTTGCTCATACCCGTTCCTGATAAATCACCTTTTTTGTAATGGAGGAGGGAGGAAGGTCAGTGGTCTTTGTTGATTTTGCATAGTTCACATGCCTGTTTTTGTGACAGAAAGTTAAAACGAGATAAGACATTTTAAATATAAAGTAAAAAAAAAAAAAGAGAGAATTGGAAGGAATTGAAAATACAGGAAAGCTAAAAAAGTCAATGTTTTAGAAGCTATTGAGTTTATTGTATCAGCATGGGAATTCATAATACATTCTGGAATTGCTAATTGTTTTCAAAAAGCTGGATTCTGACGGAGATACAACTGAAGAGTATGATTTTGAAGCTGAATATGAAATGTCAGATGAAGAAAAAACGAAAAGTTTAATAATGATTGGAAGTTCCTCCAAAATAAACTTAATTTCACTGCATCGTTTAAAGAATATGTATCAGTTAATGACGAAATCTTACCTTGTGATGTGCTTACAATTACATTAGAGGATATTTGTGACGTTACAAATGAAACAGAAGAACTGAGTGAAACTGAAGAAGATATTGTTAAACCTCCTAATTTTTCTGATGCCAGTAAAGGATGGGTTACTTTTCGAACATTTATTTACAGTGTTGGAAATGTGCTCCCGGAAATGTTGAAATATTTACAACAGTTGGACAATTTTAACTTAAAGGTCGGTGAGAAAAAAACAAAAACAAACAGCTTTACTTAATTTTTTCTCGCAAAAAGACTAGGCAATAATTGTAAAAATGTGTAAAATTTTAAATAACATTGTATAAAATAAAAAATAAGGTAGTTAACTTTGTTTTATTTATTAGCAAGTTTTTTCTAAATGAATAGTAAAATTAATTATTCATTCCATTATGATGATTTTGTAATATAAGTTACACAATGTAAAAATTTTTTAGTTTTTAATTTGTGTGTTTTTAAACTTTACCGTTTAAGAAGTTTTCCCGTTTAATAAGTCATTTTTTCCACTCCCTTGAAAAACTTCTTAAGTGGGTTCCACTGTATTATCATGAAAAGATTTAGCTTCTTTTTCAATCCAAACAGTTACATCAGGAAATATTATATGCTTTTTAATATTGTAAGCAAATTCCAAAGCAAAATATATAAATACAATATAGTGGGAGGGGCATCTGAGAGAGAGAGAGAGAGACCAAATTATTAACACAATTTAATCAAATAAAACAATATAAAAAATAAAACACACAAAAATATAAATAAATATTTAAAGCATAGGATGCCCAGTGGCTGAGCGATAGCGCATCACGCTGCCGTGCCACAGGTCCCTGGTTCGATCCCCGCCCGGGCAAAGTTGACTCAGCCTTTCATCCCTTCTGTCGGTCGATAAATGAGTACCAAGCATGCTTGGGAAGTAAACACTGGGGGTTTCGCATTCGGCTGACCACCTAACCGGAACATCTGCTCCTGCACTCCAGAGCCCAAAGGTCAAGAAAACTGAGATGGACACTTGGCCCTCTGTGGGCTGTCGCGCCGCTGAGTTTAGTTTTAGTTTTTATATAAAGCAGAGTGTCAACCAGGTGCCAAGGGGGGGAAAAATTCATGACCTTAAAACAAATTTTCATGAATTTCTTCACGGAATTTTGCTTTTAAATTTGCTTGTTTTTAGAAATTATTCAGTTTATGTTATTCAATACCCTTTATATCCATGTGATTAGTAAAATATAAAAAACAACAGAAATTTTTCAATGGACTATATGCTGCTGTTTTACAGGGTGAAATGTTGGTGACATGCTTTTCTGAAACATACATCATCCGGGCATATGGAATATTATTATGTTAAAATATTTTCAAGTACTGTTATTTTTCTATTGAATTTGACACTCTGTACATAACAATTTGGCAGTAAAAATTCAAGTAAGTCCGGTAATAGATTTAGAATAACAGTTTTAAATTATCATCTCTTCTTTAACTTTTTTAATAATAAATGTATGTCAAGAAAAAACAAAGAAAAAAGAGTTTAGAATTAATTCTTATAAAAAATCCATACAATTACTTACATCTCTTCTTCAAATTTTATAATATTAAAAGTATGTCAAGAGAAAACAAAGAAAAAAGAGACAAGAATTAATTCGTATAAAAAATCTATACAATTATTTACATAAAACTTATAATTGCAAAAATAAGATTTTGTTTGTAAGGCTGGGAAAAAAATTACCAATTTTCTACTGTTTCTCAGCTTTATTATTCTTCACTATTGGTTAGGAGAAGCATATACGAAAAATTCTTTTAATTTACTCTAGCGGTAAAATAACTTGGGCCCTCATTGGATAAGGTTTCAAAGGGCTGTTATTTTCGGATTGTAGAAAATTTATATTTTGAATTAATAGATGGCGTTGCAAACTTCTAATGTGTACTTTGTGTTTTGTTGTTATCAAAGAATATGAATCCTTACCTCTCTGATGCTTTTTTAACAAGGTGCTGAAAACCCCAAGAAGATGATTGAAAATATTTATTACTGAAGAGGGGTTCGTTTGAATTTGATTTTGAACTTAATATTACAATTATTTCTTTTATTCTTTATTCAATTATTTGCTCTGAATTCGAAAATGTCAACTGAACTTTAAAAACGGAAGCAGAAAAGAGGTGCGGTCTGAGCATTGACGACTAGATTGTTTGGCGAAATCGAAAATGAAATAAAAAATGAAATTCTGAACATTGAAACTTTAGATGAATTACTGGCTAAACTTATTGAAAAGGAATCTTTATTGAAGGAACTGGATTTGAAAATTGAAGATTTGATTGATGCTGACAAAATTGAAAAGGAATACCAACAATCGGAAGAATATTCTGATAAGATTATTGTTTTAAAAACGAGGATTTCAAGAATTTTATCTTTGTTGAGTGCTAAGTTGGATATGGAAAACCGTAAGAACGATAACAAAAGTATTTCAACCGAAATTATTTCTGAAGAATTTCAAAATGTTCATCGAAAAATCGTGATCGAAAAATTCTACGGTGATGTTAAACTATGGAATAACTTCTGGGAACAATTTAAATAGACTATTCACGAAAATAAGACATTGAAAACTGTCTATAAGTTTGTGTATTTAAAGTTACATCTTGGCGGAGCTGCTGCAAGAACTGTGAATGGACTTTCGATTTGTGATTCTAATTATCTTGCAGCCATTGATATTTTACATGATCACTATGGAAGAAGTGACTTAATTATGAATGCTCACATGAACGAACTGTTAAATTTAACTGCAGTAAAGGCTTCTAGCGATGTTGATGCACTGAGGAAACTTCAAGATAGCATCGAAATTGAAATACGAAGTTTAAAGTCTTTAAACGTGATGCCTGAAACCCATGGAAATCTACTCTGTCCAATATTGATGAAGCTGATTCCTGAAGATATAATTTTGGATTTTAACCGACAAAGAACGAAGGATTCTACTTGGAATATTGAAGAATTGTTAAAATTTATTAGAAACGAGATTGATAGCTGTGAACGATAAGCTCTACTCTAAAAAAAATCAGAAAAAGGTAATCTTAACGAAAATTTTAAATTCACTCCAGAATCAAAAGTAGAAGAAAAATCTTGGAATAAAAGAAAACTAAAAGTAAGCGCCTTTGCTTTATCAACATTGAATTTGAAATGTATTTTTTGTTCTAAGACTCACGATAAATTTAAACGTAATGAAGTTAATGTTTATAGGAAAAGACAAATTTTAATGAAAAGTGGTTCAAAAAGGACATTTATCTATTTCTTCGGTTTGCATGAAAAGAAATCTTGCTTGTTTTCACTGCAAACAAAAGCATAATTATTCTGTTTGTATTAAACAGCCTGAAAACGAAAGTCCCGTTTCGAATAATGATAAAGAAATGCTCGTAAATAAAAATAATGGATCTCATGTTGTGTAAACCTCTGTGAAACAGAATTCAAATGTAATTTTACAAACTGTTACCGCTCTTGCTGTGAACAAGGCTGAATGTTTAGTTAGATGTTTGCTTCACGGAGGTAGTCAAATGTCTTTTATAAGTGAAAAGTTATCGAAAAAGTTAAATTTGCCTGTTACAGGAGAAATCGATCTTAATATTCATCAGGAATGAGATTAGCCAAAAGGCAAAAAAGCTGAATTTCTACACTAGTAAATTTTACGCAAGTGCAACCCTTTAATAATAAATTCCAGACAGTTTAAGATAATAAATAATGTGTTGACATTCAATTGTGTACTAATCTATTATTATATAAATGATTACATTGATACTTAACATTTAGTGAAAATAAAAATTACCAATTGAAAAAATAAAGCTGGAAATTATATTTTTCCTCAGTTCACATAAGAGACTTATTACTTGAAAAACTACCTGGTTTAGCAAATTAAAACTACTGAGTATATACATAAATATTTCATTTCTTTTAATAAATACTGTTATGTGATTTATAGCAAATGTATCAGTAATATTACTTTTTAAATTATTTTGGGGGAAAAAAAAACTACAATGGGCAGAATCATTATGTTCATATTATAGTCTAATCTAACTA